>NC_045561.1:20084968-20277468 GCF_009819795.1 Aythya fuligula | reverse complement strand
CATCTAGATATTTTTACTTTAATAATAATACTCTAATAATAATTATTATTGTTATTACTACTATTAGTAATATTATTTTTGTTATTATTATTTAACCACTGTATTTCATCTGTCTTTCCTGAATATTTACTTTTTCACAAGCCTGTATACAGATTATAGCAAGTAGGCTTCTTTTATTTCTTTCTCTGAAAAAAATAAATAAATAAATAAATAAGGTGATGGGGAGGCTATGTTTTTACTTCTTTTAAACACAGGAAGCAATACATTGAATATAAATTCATTCTACTCTATACTACCAACATATATTTTCATGAAATAAAAAATTTTATTTAATTCAGTCCTGGGGAAATCTCATGTTGATTGATATTTGGCCTCTTTAGCTACCAGAAAGGATATGGGCCTTTTCATACTTGGACAAGTGCCCTAATACATAATCAATGAGATATATCACACATATGTTGCTTATAGTATTGCAAGTCAGTTACCCCAGCTCCTGTAGAGGGGTTTAAATTAATCTTTCTCAGCCCAAATAGAATGACAAACAGAAATGAGTCAGTGCACTCTCCTCTGTAATGGAGGAGGTGGGACTGAAAAGCCACCTCCATTTTTACATTTGATGTTGCATTGAAGAGTTGGGGTTTTTAACCAGTAGCTCAGCTGCCCTCTTTATTAAATATATCAGCATCGCTCCATGATTTTATTGTGAATTTAATATATATTCACACAGAACCCCACTACAGCCTATTAACAAAATTAATATATTAACAAAAGAATTTAACTGTTTTATTCTGTGCATTGAAGACGGAGAGGGAGAAAAGAAAATAAAAATCTTTACTTTGAACAGATTCAAGTGATTCAACCATTGTCCACATTCACATTTTAATTTGAGTCCTATGGGTCTCGCCTGCTTTTTAAATGAATACATCTATTGCCTGATATTTAATTCTGCGTGGCCCTAACAGTTTGGATTCTGTTTGGTCCATTTATGCTATGAAGAACCATTTATACTACTACAGAGCTAGCATAAATTTTAGAAAAGATAAAGTCAGGTCAAAATTTTAATTTTCAGTTACTGAAGTAACAGCAGAGTTTTTCAGGAATATTGTTGCTTTCTATCAACGTGTTCCCGAGCTGATTCACAATACTACATAATTACCTTGCCTCCCTTTCCTTTTACTCATAGAGAAACAATACACAGTAGAAGTGTTATGATACAATTGCATGACAGCATTCACTTGAAGTCTGAATAATATGTGCACACAGTATCTCTCTGTAGAGACACAGACATATATATATGTCATATATATGTGACATGGTTTTTCTCTACATTGTATCACATCCTGTGAAGACACAACAAAAAAAAATACTGTGAATAATACTTTGTTCTTCTCATAACTGCATAAAATGATTAAGTTTATTTCAATCTTCATTCACAAACGTTTTCAAAAGCTGGTCAAAGTTCTTTAAAATTCACATCAAATTCATCAATTATTATGTCTTGAAAAATAAATTAAAAAAAAAAAGTAAAACAGTAATGAAAAATATTCTTTTTCATGTTTGAAAAAATAGATACTGTCCCTCTCATCTGAAAGTGATATTTAATTTAGAAGTATTCTCATGAAAAGTCAAAAAAAATAATAATAAATAAAAGAGAATCAATGTGTTTCATGTCAGATAAAAAAAACATTATGTCCAGGTGCCACACTGGGACAGGCTATGGTAACCATTCTGTCATTCCACATGAATATTTAGTTTTTATCAAAACGCTGTTCACACACAGATAGCACGGTGGGCAACAGATTACTTCAGTTCGTAAATTAAAAAACAAAACAAAACAAAACCAACCACCATCTTATGATATACTCCTTTAAGCCTATTTTGTCTACCTGTGCACTATAGTCTGTTTCATTATGACCCAGAGAGACAGCAGCATCTGCAGGAGGAAAGACAGATGTCTGGCAACCACACAACCACAGTGAACCCCCAGCCCAGCAGGACAAGGCAACATATAGTCCAGGCTGATGTTATCCAGTTTTATTTCACCTGTTGCAAACATTATCTGGTGCAGAAAAACAAGATTTACAGGGATTTGTTGGTTTAGTTTATATATATATATATATATATATATATATATATATAATATTATATTTATATTATATTTATATTATATATATATTTTTTGGTTGGTTGGTTTCTCTTTGTTTGTTCGGTAATTTTATATAGAATATTAACAGTTTTGCTTCCAACCTTTATGTTTCAATGTGTGCAATTCATTACTAAATTTTTCATATCTGATTATTATAATATGAATACTCCTTAAATTGTGATAGCTGTTATTAATGATAGATTAATGTCAATGAGATGTATTTTTGTGCCCTATGGTAGATCTGTAGAACGCTTTGAAAACTTGCTGCATCAACTTTATATTTAATTGGTCAAATTCCTCCTTGTTCTAAGTAATATCTCAGACTAGGAGGAATGAGTAGAGAATTTTCATCTTATTTTTTTCCCCAATTTCTGACAAAAATATGTAGTTTATTTGCACTACAAATGAAATTCAAATAAAAGAAAGGCCAGCCCCATTGAGATATTATTCTGTTATTTTATCACTTTGTTGCTTTACATCTAATTCACACATGAAAAATTATTAAATTATGGTGAAGCAAATCTCTCTATGTCAATGCATATTTTGTGGAAACGATTTACTTCACTCACTTCTTTTTTTTTTTTTTTTAATTAATGATATAATATTGTAATAAAGCTGTCACTATTCAACACAGACTAAAGTGTAAGCTGTTTCAACAAATTACTAGTCTCCTCATTATGGAATTATAAATCGATTAACATAACAAAAACAATTAATAGACCCAAAATAAAATTTTGAATTCATGACTAATTGTTGAATCATAGTTCAAACACCATGAATCTGGTTCTGAATCTCTATGTTTAACCCTCATGAAAGCTTCAGAAGAAGACTAACAGTTTTGTAAAACTGGATGACATTTCTTCCTTTTGAATTAATTCGTAGCAATGACTATTTTGTTTACTTTCAGAAATACGCATTGCATTTTTTTGATAAATCCTGTAGAATTTATGTCTTGCTCTCATAGCTTCACACTCCTAAATTCTGTTAAACATAAATCAAAATTCTGAACAATGCTTCTCAAAAGTCCCACATTGTCCATCAATTCCCATACCCATTTCTGGTGTATTCTGACTGCTGTGCTTCTGAGTTTGCTGGCATGTAAAATCATGTTATTGCACTTATTACATTATTACAGAAATGATTCAATTTTAAATCCTGATCATACTAACATATTTTTTCACTTTTTTTTTTTTTTTTTTTATAATTTTCTCTTTGAGGCACACAGCTCCAGAGTACAAAACTACATGTATTTCAGTTATCTTCAGTTATTTTTTTCATTTGTTTCTCTTCAATCTTCACTTTTGTATTATATCCACACTTAATTTTATTCAGCTTCACAAAGAAACTCCCTAGAAGTTTTTTAAGAACCTGACAAGCAAAAACCTGCTACTTATCCAGCACAATTATAAAATGCATATGACTGTATACAGAACATTATCCTAATTTTAACTATTGCTGTTATCAAGACTTTTCCCTGGTACAGAAAAGGTTCTTCCTGCAAGCATGAGAAACTGAAATGCCTCAGTATATGCATGCAATGAAAGAACATCAGGTGGCCAAACTTAAGCATCTCTGAAGGATGGTTTCCTCAAGGGTGTTCTGGAGGACAGCTCAAACAACACCCAGGAGGACTCCTTTTTTGCAAATATTAACCTATACATTTTACAAAACTGAACCTCTGAATTTTGTGACTAAAGCTCATTTTTTTAATACATTTTATCTAAAATTAACACATTGTTCTTTATTAATATCTTAGGAATACTTAAAATTTTGTTTTCAACTATGTTTTTCATCCTACTACATTTAAGATAGATATATTATGAAGATATGGTCACAGCAATTATATAGAAATGGAAAATAACACTTCCAGGGTAATACCATATACCTATTCATAAACTGTTCCATAAGGTAAAAAATAATCATATTAACAAGCCTTGTAGACACAGGTCTCGGATTCAAGTCTGCTACTATATGACCTTACATCAAACCACTGAACCTATCATGACTTTTCAAATTCTGTGCACATCCAGAAACATTGTCATCTCTGTTTTAAAAATAATTTAATCAAATTTGTATAGTGCTGCATGCAGATGTTAGTATATTAATTCTTCCAAAGTCTTCCAAAATGTAATAAGATTTTGAAGAGATCTTTGTATTAGTTTTAGTCAACCAGTTTAATTAACACCGTCTGTTTAAATAATGCACTTCTGTCTACAAATCAGCCCTTAGTTTCCACATTCATGGTAATGATAATGATACTTATTCACCTCTCTGATCTTCAGATGTAACATGCAGATATAACATGGAGGTCTTTTCCAACCTTGATGATTCTATTCATCTGTTAAGAAAAGGGTGGACTTGGTGCTCAGGGACATGGTTTAGTGGGTGACAGTAGGGGGGTGGCTGTACAAGATGATCTTGGAGGTCTTTTCCAACTTTAATGATTTTATAATTCTATACTGTTGAAATACCCAAACACTTCACTTGTTAGTATCTTGGTACTAACATGCAGGCTACAGAAAAACGTACCCAGAGAAAAATTCACCTATTTTAATATAAACCTCAGACAAGGGAAAATCCAAAATGTGGTTGCCTCAGAGAGACTTTCAATCAAAATTTCACTTGAGGGAAAAGACTGAATCTTGTCTGTTAACTGAAAGTTTGGGTGTAGACTAAACACAAAAACAAGGACTGGTATTTGATGGGAGAAGAGACAAACAGAGTATTAGATACTTATTTCTCCCTTTGAGCAGGGACTCAAAAATTACCCATAATTTTTTTTTTTAATTATTTTTGTTGTTGTTTTGGAAAACTTAGCATGAGAAAAGTTAATGCACGCTACACTGGAATGAGAGCTCTTCTACTATAGATTTTTAGATGCACTTTCTCCTTATGAGTGAAGAGCTTTGGGTAAAGGACAATGCTGCTCTTAATGGAGATTCAGCAAGTACTCCCAGCTAGCACTTCAGAAATCTTGAACACTTGATATAATAACAGCTCTGTTTTGCTGTTCCAGTTTTATTAATTTTCACCTTCCTTCTTTTTACTGTACTTACTCCAATTCACCATTCCAATCTAAATACAAACAAAAACAACAACAACAAAAACAACAGCAAAACAAGCAAACAAACCCAACTTAACAATTAAAGAAACTTTCATTAGCATCTTAAAATTAGTGTATTTGAGGGAATTACATTAAATTGCTCTGAGGTGCTACTTTACCTGCACTGGTCAGTGTGCAAAAAGCTTGCTACTTTGTCGTACATCTTCAAAACTGCTTTAGAAAGTAATGTGCTCAAAAGGAGCCTAAATAACCTTAAGGGAGAATTGATTCATATGTGTCTTCAATTCTCTCTGCTCATACATTTGAAAGAGTGAAATCTAAGTGTATATTTAAGACCCAAATGCCAACTGTGGCTGCATTTCAGACTTGCTGCATGACCTTCAGCAAATCATTTAATCTGTTGGTGCTGCAGGTTCCCCAGCTGCAAAATGGAAGTAACTCTTACTTCCTGTTGAGAATCTATGAGAATGGAAAATGATGCATAAGTGTTAAAATATTCTTGCAAGATAAAAAGAATAAATCTAAGTGGAATGTACATGAATCTGCTTCTTACCCATTGGACTTACATTGGCATTTACAGAGTTATTCCTGGTTTACCACATCATAAACAAGTCAGAGTCACGCTCAGCTGAACATGTGTTGACATAATTAGCATACCACAAGAAAAGCAAGAGTTGTAAAGCTCAGGCTGACCTATAAGTAAAGATAGGAACATTTTAGCAAAATAAGAAAAATGTACTTGAAAATGTTAAGCTTGATGGTTTAATGTCAGTTCAAATTAAATTCATTCCTGGGAAATATATTTTGGATAAATATCAAATAAACACCTTTAGATGGAAAGTTTGAAATAGGGCTTAGTTGAACATCATTAATGGTGTGGCTTCTCTCAACATTGACTAAGCTCATTGGCTGTGAGCAAGAAGTTTGCCCAGCAAGTGTTTTTTTTTTTTTTTTCAAGCAGGTCTTGTTTGAAAGGGATAATTGTGCCCAGCAGATCTTGTTTCTAATGCTTCTTATATATAGTGAAATACTCTAATTTAACAGCTTGCTGGGGGAACAAGAATTTGTTCCAGTTCCTGATTTAAATGTTTATGCTAATTGCTATTTATTGGCTCAGATGCAAATGATAGGTTGGCCAAAGTGAAATTTTATGACGAGCAAACTCCCCCCTTTTGTGCAAATTGAAAAAGTGAAACAAGAAGAGGATGAAATGAGCCGAAGATGGTCTTAATGGCTGCTTTTTAATGGGGAAGATAAAATTAAGACTGATTTACGTGGCCAACTCCCCTGTTTTCTCTTATCAGCTCATTTGGCAGGAAAAATGGAAAAGTAATTGTTCCTCTTTCAATGTGGGCCTCAAACCATTATTTATTGGCTGAAATTAATCGCTGTTTATCCTTCATTCACGTGGAAACCGCTCTATCAGCATTAGGAACCCCAGCAACTCAACTAGTCCCTTGCAATTTAGCCAACAGCAAGCACAGATCCTGATGAGCCGTGCCTTAATTTTCTGGGCTGTGGGAGTTAATGAAGACTCCTTTCTTAGGTGGACATATTTGTATTTCTACAACATTAATAACAAAGGCCCACACTTTCTCTTCTTCAGCATGTAAACTTTTTTTTTCCTTTGGTCTTTAATAGAGAAAAAGTAAGACTATTCTTAAAGCTGAAAGACTGAAAAATGGTATTTCCTCTTACAGAGCAGCTCCTTTTGAGCTGAAGAATGTGTAAGGCAGCTCTCTGACCCTTTCAGAATATGTCTTCTGTTATGGAATGTGTAGTACCATTACAATGGTTTACCTCTGAATAGTACTTTTATTTATCCTTTTCCCCTTAGATCTTATCTCCATTGTATCCACCTTTCAGACTGGTACATTCACAATACCGGCTGCCCATGCATTTAATGCCAAAAGGAGACTATGCATCTGGGACAGACACAGCTGTATCTTATATAATTCTGCCGAAGGGGACCAACTGGTGCTGGCAACATGCACTTCAGACAAGTCTTTTCCCACTTCTTTTTTGAGATGATGCAAAGTATCACCTAGCTCTCATTTCCACATAGCCAGGAGGAGAATTAAATTCTTGCCTTTGCTTTTTTTTTTTCTTTCTTTTCTTTTTTTTTTTTTATCTATTTTTTTTTTTCCCCAGACCCAGAATGCCCTTGGAAATGAGATGCTTGATTTCACTAGCAGTAGCAGCTGCTGGCTTAAAAATATCATCAATAAGCAGATACAGTTTACATCATAATTGAATGAAAAGAGGATTTTTAAGCAGAGATCACAGAAACTGTCAAACTGGTTCAGGCCTAAAGTGCACCTAGTCTATTGCTGTGTCTATGACAGTGGCCAGTGGATAGGGTAAGTAAGAAAGTGTGAAGTGATCTCGTTTTCTCCTTTTGACTGAGGGCCAGTTTGATTTCTAATTGTTCAAGACAGGCTAAAACCCTGAAGCATGAGGTTTAAAAGGTTTAAGACTGGCAAAAACAGCAACGAATGAGAAACGTGCTTCTGCTAAACATTGTTTGTGTACACCACTGTTCCAGGAGCATACATGTGCTTAAATATATCCATATTTGAAAACTGTCCTCTATATTTCCAGGGGACCAAAAGAATGTGTTAAAAATGAGCAAGTGCTATGTAAAGCAACGTGTGCAGCAATTTAGGGTTTAGTGATCTGTTATGTAATAATAAATATTTGCGTTGTCTTTTTTCATTAATTTTATGAGGGAGATCACCAGACCCACTCTCTCATATTTACCATGGCAAGTAAATAGACATCTTTCCACTGATATATATGTGTTTTGGGTATGGTTCAAGATGTGCGCATTACCACTTAAGAAGGAGTAGAGGTAGTGAATTTATCTCAGATTTGTAAACCCATTAATGAGTTTCCCCACCTGGGTTATGGCTAGCTCACTTCCTACAGATAGGGCAAGAATCTGCCGCATACATGTGAGACTGATATTGGTATCAAAAGAAAAAAAGAAAAAAAAAAAAGGTAATAAGTAAAATAATTTGCAGATGAAAATTTCTGCCATCACTAATATATGAATATAAACCTTAAGGTAATAGAAGCATAGTTTTCCAATAAAAATGGGGAAAAAATAAATAGTAAAATAAAAAATAGGAAATATTCTTAAATTAGGATTCTATGCAATGGAAAAGGAAGGGATTCCCATGCTTTTGGACATGATCCAGCAGAAAATACTTGTGCACATATACTGCTTAACCCCAAACAGGTTGGGAATATTGATCTTGCAACAGGTTACATAATACAGCAAATGCACAGTTTTTGGCCAAAATTTGAAGTGGAAGGGAAATAGTATTTGTCTGAATGAGCTTACAAAGCGCATCTCCTAAGCCTGGTTTATTCTTCATTCCTGCCAGCTTGATGTTCATCATCACATGTACCAAGAGAAGAAAATAACAAACTGTACACAAATGCAACTTTGGAAATATTCCATTTGGGTTCTGAGAAGGTTTTTATGTTTTGTTGCTTGTCTAAACTATGGCCTTGATCCTGCTTTCAGTTAATTTGGTGGGAGCTTTGCCATTAACTTCAATAAAAGCAAGTTTAGACCCCAAAGCCGTAGACTGTGGCTGTGTTACTGATCACCTCTGCTTATTGGAACACACTTTTTTTTTTTTTTTTTTTCTAATTAAAGACAAGCCTGAGTCCTGGAGCTAATTCTGATTACATTTTGGACCAGATGTCTGAACTTGATTGCCAAAATGGGACACATAATCTTGTGTCAAAGAAAAAAAGCTTCATTGAAAAGTTTGAATTTCAGTGATATTGACCATTCAGTGAAAGCCAGTACATACAATATTATGTTCCTGTGTGTGGTGTACCTGTGCTTTCTGTCCTGAGTGCAGGTTTATGTGTCCTATTTCACCTATAAGTTGAATCCAAGTTCCTGAGAAAAGCTAGAAAGATACTTCTGGACCTGGTTCAAATTCAGTTTTGAAGATAAGAACTATTTCTAAGTCACAGGATTATCAGACCATAAATTTAAATATTTCCAGAGGCAAATTCTTTCATATCTATTGTATCCCAGTTTTCTTCATTAAAGATGAGTTAGTTTATCTTACTTTTTAGAAACATTGTATATTTGTTTTGTGTTGTCATGGAGTTCAGCATGCATGGAGAATTTCAGTGAAAAGGAAAGGCTGATCTTTCATTTTCCAGTAGACTTAAAATTACATGTAGTCATCAGTATCAAGATGAGTTCTTGACTGCTAATAATCATTCTTGTCAGGGCAGGAATATGCGCTTCTACTCTGTCAACCAAAGTATTGTGGATTTAACGTGGAAAACAATAGATGTGTTTAACTTTACTTTGATTTTGTCAGCTTTTCAGCTATGTCATTAAGTTCAACAAAGTTGAAGTTAGCTGAAGACTCAGAATCTTTTCGGTGGTAAAAAGCTTTTTTATATTATTTTTATGATTACAATGTTAAAATGATATAAGATTGCTCCTACCCATTTAAGATTATTCTCATTAGTTTTCATAATTATTAGAGTTCACTTAAGTAATGTATGGGTGGACCTTTAATATAGCCATACCAATAATTGAATCCTCTTTGGCCTTGCTGACCATAGTGCTTTCCACCTAAATTTCATAATTGATACTGAATACACTGTGAAGTCACAGCTCTTTGGAGATGCAGAAGCCTTGAAGGGATCTGGAATTGTGCTCCATTTTATTTTATTTGTATTCTACAGAGGCACTAGGTACTTAAGGACCACAACATGGTTATTTGCAGGTTAAAATCTTGCGTGGAAGAGTTCACACCAAAATATAGTCTTGGTAGAAAAAGATATTTCTGAGACAATGCAAGGTTTTCAAATGGAAAACCACCCCAGGAAAATAAACCACTGCTACTGCTGTGGATGCCTCTTACTGATGCTTCGGATAGGAGCTCTGCTCTAGATTGCTGACATTTGCCTATACAGGGAATACACCTGGATGAATAATGCACCCATATACATTTAACCAGAAATGTTTATGCTATCATTTTTTGATCTAAGATAACACACTCAGAGAAGTGTCTCATAGTCAACCAAAGCAACCAAACATAACTTATATGTGAATGAATGTTACCTCTCAACAGATGTTCTGATTCCTGTGTATCTATGACCTGGAAAATTCCCCAGACTCTGTTTTACTCTCTTGATGGATCCAAGTCCCAAGTAACATTTCTGTCTCCTCAGGAGTCATACCCTGTAGCATTGTACCTTGTACTGTAATTTAACCTATACAAAAGGAGTGCAAAACACTGCAGGCTCCATTTTGATATTTTCTTCAGTGTAGATCTATCAGTTCATACCACCAGAGATGATGACCCTATATTCAAATTTGGCAGTTTTTAATCTCACTTTGTGCTGGAGAAATAGATGTAGAGTTGACAGTAATGGAAAAAAAAATAAAAAAATAAAAAAAAAAGTACTTTGAGTGCTTTTGATGGTGAAATAATTCCATTTCAGTTCTCTACTCCTAAAAAACAAGTGCAATAATATGTTCCTAACAGGAATTTTGGGAAAGCTTTGTCTTTCTGCTGAATTGCTAATTCGTTTGAGAATAGCAACCTGTCTTGTCTTTGCTAGGATTTTATCAACTGTTTATCTCCAGCTAATGGACTGAAGTTGAATCCACCTTTTTCCCTTAACACAATAGGGGCCTTAGGGAGGGAGGAACCAATTGAATTTTCACATATCTCTACCTTCTTGGTTTCTGAAAGCAAAGCTATCCTAGCTGGGCTTACTGAGACATAGACAGACTCAGTGTAAAGTAAGATGGAGGACATTGCTGCTGAAATCTTTTCATTGCAATAGGGAGGTTTAGTGCTGGGAACTCACCACACACACTGCACAGCCTGGTACTCTCTGAGCTGTACTGAAAGCTGGGGTTAGCAACACCCAACTGCTTTTGATGGATATTGCCTGTGGCTCTCTCATTCCAGGTATGCATCAGTCTGCTGTTTACCTTGCAGGACCATTCATCTTTAAGAAATCAAGGTATTCTGGATCAGAAATTAAATCACAGCTTTATGCATTTGCCAGTGTTGAAACAGAAACACAAGTCTGAAAGTTACGTCCACAGGGGGACACACCAAACTGGAGCCATTAGGCAAGAGATTCTGTATGATTTTGGGGAAAGAAGCTTTAAATGACACCTCAGAGTGAAGTTGGGACCTCTTTTGAGCCCAGCCTTCAGGCCAGCAGATGCAGCCAAAAGCTGTCTCACCAGGCTGCCATACAATCATATACTGCTCCTATATGCTCTCCTTTCTGTTCCCATCTATTCCAGTGCTGGCTGAAAAAAAGATCTCAACATTTTTTCCATGCACCTACACCCTGGATAACCTAAACTACAAGAGTTATAGCAGATATTTTGATCTGGGCTACAGTGTTCAGTGGGGTTTAAATGAGTTTAAATTAAGGGACAGTCTAGCCTCTGATTCTCAAGCACATACACATTATCTTAATTTTTTTAGAACAAGAGGTAGGACAAAAATAGGAGTGATAACACCAGTGATCCTGAGGGCCAAATTGGTTGTTGTTGTTGTTTTTAGGTAAAAACTATGAAAACTCATCCAAATAATTTTTCCAGTCTCTTGCAAATTGTAGCAGTATCTCCACAGCCTATAAATAAATAAATCTTCATTTATTTTTAATGAAGTACCTGATTTTTTATGTGGTGCCATTTTATTCTAGTATGATGTGAAACAATGGCAATGAATCTCTAAGCACTTGCCCAGTACAGCTCATGAGTCTGCAGATCTCTGTCATAGCTCCATTAACAACCTTTCTTCCAGATTGAGTACTCCTACTTGATTCAGTCATCCCTACTATAAAATGCACAGAACATTTTGTCCAGGTTTGCTTCCATTCTCCGAACAGTTTTGAGCTCAGTAAGTTTTCTTTTCTTTTTTTTTTTCTTTTTTTCTTTTTTTTTTTTCGAAGCAAATGGGACTCAAAATTCATACAGTATACAGGATGAACAACAGGACTTCAGACTTCTAACATTAATTGTTAGACAAACTATGACAAACAGTGCTAAATATTCCTATAACCCAAAGATTAATTCCTCCCTAAAATCTTGTTATATTGCTACTCCTTTTTATCTTTGATAGCAAAGCTTTTGTATCTAACATGGATCTCCTTGGTCCAGGGAAGCATCTTTTCAGACAATATTTTTCATCATTAAGATTTATATGTGAAAAAAAAATCACAACTGAATCCATAGTTGTCAGACTGTCCAGCTTATCACTCTCCTTGACAAGATTTTGTATACTAGCAAATAAGAGGTTTCAAAGAATAAATTTACTATTTTAAAATCACAGAAAATACATTCAGTCATGTAAAATAAATCTTTGACAGTCTGTCAAAATACAAATTTATTTATTTATTTCATCATGGTACATAATTTGATATTTTAACTGATACTGAAAGGTTTACAATGAGATTATGAAACAACTGATTTTAATTGAAGGCTGAAAATAAGTAGGATCTGAAATGTCTCAGTCCGGATTCATATATTTTTTTTTGCATTCTGCATTTTACTCACATGTGTTACTTTATTCAGGGACAATTTTTCTTGTAAGGAAATTACCTACATCATGTTCAATAGGGAAATAGATATTACCTTTTAAATCAACGCTCTAGGTTTAGGTTTTCTTAAAATTTCTAAATTGGTTGTAAAATATCTCAGTGGCTGTTTAAAACGTGTCTACCTAAATTTAACTAGGTGTGTTTGGGCTTCAGGGAAAAATATATATATATATATTTATATACATATAAATATTATGGGAATATAATTATATATATTATAAGAATGATTTATATATATTATAAGAATGATTTATATATATTATAAGAATTACCTTTTCAATTTTTTGTTTTCCTTTCTTATTCTGACAGACAAATGTATGTGTAAAACTTAATTTCCATATGTAGATTCCTAGGCTTTAAACAGTTGAATATATGCAGTGCTTATAACTTTCATATGCAATGTGGGGGTCATCATTCAGTCCACACTCAGGTAGGTGTTCATGACATATCTTCAGTGAGTGTTTATGAACAGACATTTTGTAAGCTGCTTTTTCTTTAAGCAAAGCCAATTTTATTATTTTACAATTTCCCTTCTTGGTGCATCTGATGAAAGAACCTAGGTATCGTGCTTCACCTGGCAAACCTGATCAGCAGCAAACAGCATTGCTGTGATGGTAACGTGCACGGTAACTTGTGAAACAGTAACATGCATGGTAACATGCCTTGCTTGTGAAGAAGGTCTCAATGGCAGAAGGAAATATGACCATCAGTGGAAAGATAACTTAATTCTCAGGAGTGCAAAGCAGATGTTAATCCATAACTTTGCAAAACACTCCCACTCAGCAAAAGCTCCAGAAGCTTTTATGAACTGTCCTTAAATATACACTGAGTACAGATAAACTCAAAAATATTTTTGTTGTAAAGAGATTCATAATTGAAGTAATATGGCGTATGTAAGTTTAGAGATCCTGTGTATAGGAGTAACACACCAATTAATGTAACATATCACAAAAGCAGAAGTGCCAAACAATGAACTCTTAAGGTAGGAATGTGCAATGACATGCTAACTTCTGTCAGCCTTATATAATATGTAGCCTTATGTCAGCCTTAATAAAATATGCAATATAAAACTCAGGTGGGAGCATTGGCAATGATACACCTCACACTCAAAATATTTTAGAAAACCCAGCCTTTTTCTTTGCAGTATGCTCCACTGGAATCAAAACAGCCATATATAGACCCTACTTCAGGAAAATATTTACTCCTTTTCCACAATTTATCCCTTCTCATGACAGCAAAAGGAGATTAAGGCTCAATTGACTTCAGTGATACACAGCTGTGTTAGTTTTCTAATACTGCAATACAAATATCCTTCTGGCATGCCACCTCTGAGGGTGTCTGTATTCATTAGTCCTCTGTTTTGGGCAAAGTTAGCAGTCAAGTGGTCATGGTAACAATGTGATGGTTTTGTAATGTGGTTATATGCCTTCTAGAGATAGGCCAAAATTCACAATCTCACTTACTTGATTCTAGTAGTAGAAATATCGTTACAGTAGAAATTGTCTAGATTGATAAAGACCAAATGTGAGCTTGTTTAGGTAAATTAAATGTTTAATCCATTAATTGGTCATCCACAGAATGACCAAGCTGAAACTTAATTTGAAGAAAAGTATTTATTTTTATGACAACTGTAAACTTAGCCTACAGAGGAAGAGATTTGTTAGTCATGGTTAATTACCATGACTTCTTTTATTTTGCAACAAAGGATATTTGTTTGTATTTAAGAATGCTATTTTATCCTCATTTTGTAGATTATAGTGATTAATCTTCAGCAGATGCAGGTATTCCATGGGCAAGGCTGGCCCATAGATCTAATACATTTTCTAATCATTTGGTTTCTCTGTGTGCTTGTTCTTTAGTATTTTTCTAGATCTTTAGTGTTCTGGCCATAAGCAACATTATAATGATTTTGTTCCAGGTCAGAGAAACTCTGCTGGCAGCAGAAATTCTTCAAGGAATTCTTCATGAACAGTCCCTGCTGAATTAGGACTTTTGCTAGGCTTCTTTCACTTAAATATGTTCACAACATGAGCATAATCTAGCATCGTGGTAGGATTGGTCTCAGAAAAGTTCTGAAATATGGCCTTTGCTTCAGACATCGGTTAATAATAAATATTATTTATTTCATATTTACTCACTAAATATATATTCATAACAATATTTATAGTCAACAAAGTTACTTTTCAAAGTGGCTCTCATGATACCAATTAACAAAGTGAGAACTTTGACCTCTGTCTGTCAAATAACAGGACAGACCTCTGTCTGTCCTGTTATTGCAAACAATCCTGTGGAGGTGAACTTGATACGGCAATTCTTGGTAGATCAGAGATGTCCTGTTGTTTTTGGAAAGCTTGCATATCAAAAGTTTTACCACACAAGATAATTTCTCTTGGGAAAGAGATCTCCTCTAGAGGTTACTTTAGAATTGCAGTCAGGATTTTTCCTCCTGCTTCCTTTTGTATCCCTTTTGCTTTCTAGGGGCCAAAATATGAACAAATAAGATGTTATCTTTTTTAGTCTTGACAGCCCCCATGGCTCATTTATAATAAGACATGGAGAATCTAAACTTCTCAGGATTTTCTTCTGTTTCTAAAATCTCTGTTTTATCTAAGAGCCAGAGTGAATCAAAACATTTACATTTTGTATGATGAAGAGAAATAACTATAGCTGTTTTCAGGCTTAATCTATTGTTGCTGGAGTGTTGCTTTTGGCAGCAAGATGTTTTCCCTCTGCTCCTCGCCTCCCCACCCCCAACCTGCTCACCATTGTTTGTGATTTTATTGGGGTCCATGATGTAAATGAAATTTGGGAATCCAGCAAAAACAAATAGCTTTTATTTTTATTATTATTTTTAAATCAGATAAATTTCCCAATCCAGTTCACAGTGTTTTTAAAAACATGTTTTTATTATTTAAAACAGGAATGACTCAATACCCTTAAAATTACAAAACCATAGAGTAGTTCTGAGGGCTTATTGCTGTTGCATTTGTACTATGTTTGTAAGCAATGAGTGCCAAAATGCAGTATAACTGGGCCACTACAATTTCCTGACAGGCCCAAGCTTTCAGGTTATTATTAAATGTCACTGCTTTTAGCTTGATGTGGGCAAAAGGTGTTGGGGTAAATTAAGTACAAAAATCTCCTAGCTTCCTTTTCCTAGACATGTTGCTAAGTTGTTTTCTTCGACTTCCATGAGACTTGTAGGTGCTCAGAATATGGTCCAATCCAGCAAATCAATTTTCACTGTGCATCTGCCAAATATGTGGAGATATGTATTAAATTTTGGCTGACATCTCTATTTCAACATGAAAAATGTTAAGAATCACCCACCCTCCCTCAGAAAAAAAAAAAAAAAAAAAAAAAAAGTAGAAAAAAATAACACAGAAAAAAGAAAAGCTAATATTGGTTAAACTGTCAGTTGAATTAAATGAGATTGGTCTGATTTGTACCCATGAGGGGAGAAAAAAAGCACAGCAGGTATGTTAGAGGTGCAAAAAAATATTGAGTTTCACACATAGCATGTAGGAGTTGACAAGTCTGCTGGCAGCTGCCTGGTCACAGGGGGCTGTGGGATCACAGGAAAATGCAGACAGTGCCTTGGTACTGAGAAATGGGAGAGAAACAGAGATACAGTAGGGCAATAGATATATCTCCTGATTTCTTAAACCTCAAATTGCTTTGGGCTTAATTCTGGGCTCCCAAAATTGGGAAAGACCAAAACCATAACTACTGAGAGAGTTAAAGCACAATGAAATTCCTCTTTCCATAGGTGTTACTTTGCAAGACAGTATCAGCCAAACTCACGGTAAATTGCGAAGCAGCAACCAGGAGGAAGCAAAGGCAGAGTCATTGAAGCATTTGTCTGCTCAGACACCATGGCAAGTGAGAACTGGTGCATGCACCTCTGTTAGGCAGAGCTGTGCTTCTTCTCCTGGGCTGGGAAAAAAACAACCCCCTTCTGCCTGCCTTCCCTGTAAATCTGCTATCACTTCACTTATTTCACTAATATCTGACAAATACTATCTCTCTCTCCTCTTCCTTCTGCTGACATAATTTATTAAAAATAGAGATAAACATATATTTTAGGTGCATTTGTGCATGTCGTTATGGCAATTGCATGCATCTACATGCACAGATCAGCATTTAACTTTTAAAGTGGTTTTCCTTTACATAAAGCTTTCTCATGAAGACTGATGTCAAAATTTCTTCTTTTCTGTCCATTCTATAGCCCTGTGCTAAACTCTGATTGATCGCCTGGCCCTTCCTTACAACCAAATAATGGCTTTATTGTAGTGATGAATCTGTATGCAGCATAAAGGCTATACATACTGGTAGCTGGTGAGACAAAGACACAATATAAATAAAAATTTAAATGCATAATCTCATTTTTTTTTTTTCAATGAAACTTGAAACTTGAGCAAGAGAACCAAAACATCTGAAAAATCAGAAAATGATCTTTAGTGATAGCTAAAACTGCTGCATGTAGAAATGGAGTTTTTGTTTTGTTTTAACACAGAAATAATTTACATTTCAAGGAAAAAAAAGTTAAAATATTTGAATCAGAAACAGAAATATTTTTCATGTCTTAATGATGAAACTTGTTAAGCTATATTATTGATAATTTCTAGATGATAAATATATATATATATATATGCTATGGTAATTTTCAGCTTTGAACTATTATACAGTTTTTAAATACCTTTCAAAAATTTTATAAGTTTAATTAAGTTCCTATTTCTCTGCAAAACCAGCTTTCATAGAAAATATTTGGACAATTAAATCTTATGCTACCTGAAGTTTTTGAGCTTTTCCAAGTCTTCAGTGTAACAGCTCTTGATCACAGCCTAACTATCTCTTCAGCTTCAAAATGAAGGAATAATTAGAGATTTTACTGATCAGTTATTGAACTGCAGTTCCCCAAAAATTCCTATCAGTATCTTTTTTGTTTTTTTTTTTTTCTTTTTCCAAATTACAGGTTTCTACTTGCAATTTAACAATTAATACCTTCCACAATTGCTTTTGACGAATTTCTGCTCTGCATCTCAGATGATCTTGTATTTGTTCCTTTAACCTTGTAAAATTCCCAAAATTTCCAACTTAGGTGCTTATTTTATATAAACTGAAATAAATAAACTGTTATGATAATGCTTATAATCGTTATGATCTCAAAACTCTATAATTATTTGTTGTTGTTTATTTTTTTTTTTGTACTCACCACAAGGAAAGGCTTCATTACCATCAGAACTACTTTGCAAGTAATTTGGGGGGTGAAAGAACCCACCTCAGCACATCATTTGACCAACCTCTTAGCTCTTTACATGCACTCAAGTTTAAAAATAAGCTTTGCTGAACAGAGCTGTGATGAATCAAGCATGGTTTCCTCAGCCTGAAGATAACCAGTCAACACAATTCAGAGGGGAGATCTGGAGACAAGGCTCTGCCCAGGCTTTCCCACAAACAAGTGGACTATGGGGCTTTCAGATGCCCTTCCCATAAACACTCAGCCTCAGTGTACATCCACGTGTCAGCCTGACTCAGGGTCAAGCCAAACAATGGGGCTGCAAAGAGGTTGAAGCTGAACATTGAATTAGCCCAACTCACTTGGTAGGTGTGATTTTTGACCCTCAGAAAATACAGGACCTAGATATCAGGTTAAAATTCTGGTTGGTGGCTGTGTGGGAAACAAGACTTCCTCCTGCTTTTTTTCAGTGCCAATTTTTTCGTAACTTTCTTAAGAGCAAACTCTCAGAAAAGGCAGTATAAAGAGAGGTGTTCAAGGTGGGCAGCCACCCAACTGCACCTGCCTCACAAGTCTGGCTGCACTGTTTCTACTTCAGCTAATGATTTCATACTTCAAAACACCGTGATACCACATGGAGGGTTTTAACAGATTTGAATTCTGTTGAAATCTTTAGACTTATTCCACCTTTATGCCAAACGCCAGAGAAGCTCCAGTTAATCTTCTTTAAGGCCCTATTCGCTTAATGGAAACGCTTAGCTGCATAATTGCTTTGAGCCTATTGCTATTCCAAAAGGAAAATATAATAATCTAATGGTATTGTCTCTATAAGCGAATGAGAATTTCAGGAGTGGATGTTGGTGCCACCCATGTGATCCGGAGAGGTTAATGCAGTTAAAGTTATTTCACAGTCCATTAAGGAGCTTACGGTGACCCATCGACCTTTGAGCCAACAACACGGAATCCATTATCATCACCACGGAGGAGCCGGGGCTCTGCCGGCTCGACAATGGGCCCAGGAAATCCCAAGTTAGTACTTAGTCTAAAAAAATGCACTTTTCTTTCTGCTTCTTAGGTATGGCTATTAATACACCCTCCCATAATTTGTAACATTAACATTGCTGAAGGTACAGAAAAGGACATTGAAATGAAGACGTCAAAACTGCTGACTTGGTTCCGTGTATGATAATATTGGCTACATATTGAAATGGTGGATATAGAACAGGACAGATCAAGATGAAGAAAGTCAAGGAACTCAGGAAAATCTAATGATAAATTGCTGAAGTCTTTGAAACTCGTTTAAGCAAATAACATATTTTGTTTGCATTTCTTGTTGCCTTTGTTTGTTTTGTTTGTTTGTTTGTTTTAATTTATTATTATTATTACTATTATTTTTAAGATTCTTTATATGAAGTAGAGATTTTGGAGGAAAAAGACAATAGGAGTTTGCTGTGTCCAGCACAGGTATGTTTTAGTTCTGCAAATGTTCCTTTTTTTAAATATTTGCTATTTTTTACTATAACTATTTTATGAAAACACTGCTAACACTGAAGGTGACATAGCCATAAGTATGTTTAATAATGCTAAAATATACGCACATTTTGCAAGGTACAAAGGAATTTTCAGAAATGTCATTGACACACACACACACACAAAAAAAAAAAAAAAAAAAAAAAAAGATTTTAAAAGCCTTAACTTTAACAATAAAATGTTACAGATTTTACTCTTAATGCTGATGCAGTCCTCCACATTGCTTAACAGGATTAATAAAAATAATCAGATATGTTATGTACATACACTTGTGTCACTCTTTATAAAAATGTTATTAAATTCTAATATGGAAAAGACTGATCCTAAAGTTCCAAAACATTAAATAATTTTTTAGTTTTTAAATTGAAAATATGAACATCAATATTATAAGTGCATTTGGTATGCCTGGAGACAAAAAGAGAAAGACAAATCTTTCTAAAACACCTACACATAAAGATCACAGCATTGGAAAGTTGGTCAGTGTCCCTGATACTTCAGGACCCATTTTAACTAATTAATAAACAAGATTACCGCAGCATTACCTCTCAATGTGCCTTCAATAAGGTAGTAATGACAAAGAAAATATATCTACAGCCATATTATTTTCAAGAATGCAAAGTAATAACACTTTTTCATAGCTGACTGTTTGCTCAAATAATTGGAACCGGGGTTATGTCTTCTTGATTACTCTAAAGAAAGAATAGTGTTGTTCTGACAATATTTTTTAGCCACAGCACCTAAGCTGAATTTTGAGTCTTTATTATGGAAAGCTTTAACAAGGTATTCTGAATATCTCTGGTACAAAACACAATTAAAACTTACATTTAGTCTAATTTGCTGTATCATTCATTTACAGATATGAAAATAGCACACTGAGGCTTGGTTATGTAGAAGCAGTTGTTGGAAACATGACAAGATGTTTTGTAAAATCCCAAAACAAGGTGTGTTAGCAGACTACAACTTCTCTTTTACTCCCTCACGGAAAAAAATAAAATTAGATAAATGACTATTAAATGATGGAGATAAATTTTCTTTGACTGTTTAGCAAACATGAAAGTAGGGGACAAATCTGTGCAACAGTTAGTGGGCTTTGCATTACTGCAAATGTTAAAATAGTGTAACAGTGTGGGTATTTTTGTTTGCTTGTTAATGTTGTAATTGTTTTTAAATATGGTTTGTTATTTCACCACAGAGATGGACAGATTACAACATTTTTTATTATTATTTATTATTTTTTTTTATTAATCATTGTGGTCACATTGTCATTAGCTAAATAATTCAGTATGTGGTTACAGTGAGAGCAGAAAAAAAAAGTACTAAATGATAATTAGACTTAAAAGATATTTTCTGATATGTGTTATTTTAGAAAACTGATGAAGTCATCAGGTTTTTATTTGAGAAGAATAGCATACTGGGATTTTTTTTTCTATTTCAAGACCTTATTTTTAATGACAAAGGGATAATTTCATTAATTCCTATCCTCAATTTCTACAGCAGTTTGCAGCCTAACTGAGCCCCAGTCCTCTTCTCTCTCACACACACAGGCACTCTCAAATACATTTACAGAGTAGCAATTATTGAGAAAGTAGCCAGGGTAAATGTAGGTGGCTATAATAATATAATACAAGTAATTAATCATGGGGTGTAGGATTCATTATGTCAACAAACTGGATGAAACCTCCTTGAGAACGTGATATAAAACAATACGTAAGAATGATTTCTTTAAAGTGACAGGCAGAGATAATCAATCACAAAACTATCTGACAAAGAAACATATATATAAAACTGGAATATTTGGGACCAGGAAGTGTTAATACCAGTACCAAAAACTAAGATACCTTTCATAATGTTCTTCTGCAAATGTTATTAATCAATGTCATATCAAAATATCAAATAATTTATTGAATTTTTAAGTGAAGGAATTAAACTTTTTTTTTTTTTTTTTAGATATAATTTTTCCTGAGGACTTGATATTCAAGAATATAGGAAAAGGTATAAAAAATGAAAGCATTCCTGAAAAATAAGTAATTTGGAATAACAACAGAAAAAAGAATAGCATAGATGTGTGCATAAGAAGTGCCATCACCAGACACTGGCAACAAACAGAAGCTATGCTTTCTGTCTAGAAATCATGTGTCAGACTACAAACCTCAGGCAAAAGTTAGCAACAACTTGATGGTGAAATAACAACAGAAGAGTGAAAATCTTTGGACTTAAATGGAGCTCCAAACTGTCTCAGCTTTCAGTAGCCAAAAATAAACTGGTTCTTGGCTGAAAGACATAAGTGGTATTGTGAAATTGATATCCCTCCTTGGCTTATTCCCAGACAATATGTTGCCTTTCTGGGGGCTGATCAATGTGATTGATGTGATGTGTGAAATCCAGGAGGGAGCTCCCCTTTAATCAAACCCACTGTCCTCCACTGATAGGCAGCTGTGGACTAACATGTTCTTTCAGCTTACTCCCTCTGCCTCGCCTTAGTATAGAGTCAAATAAAAAAAAAGGACAAGAGGGGAGAGGAAAACAAACTGCCTGACAGGACATGAGAGGGCAGCAACTGAGCAGTGTATTTGGTCCTTAAGAAAGAAAAGTCTGAGACTCCCCATGCAATGCCAGGGCTGACACAAAAGACAACCCTCCTGCAAAGCTTCATCTCCAGGGCAGCAAAGAAGTTGTCTCTCTCAGAACAGCCCCAATGCCCCTGTTGTTGAAGTACCCTCAGCACCACTCCCATTTAATCTCCTTGATGTCAATATTGATCTGATCTCATTATCGTGCTTTGGGCTGGCACTGAGGTATAATAATTAGAGCAAAAAATACCTTAAAAGGTTTTTGGATGTTGCTTTACTCATTTAGACACGATGTAATTATCTGTGTGAAGAATTTTAAATACTGACCCGTTCTAATTTTACACGTCACTGGCTTATGATCCTATAGGTCTCTCTTCTGCTCATACACCAAAAGACTTGCTGTATATGTCCAACTGATGCTGTGTTTACACTTCAGGCAGGACATCCTTTACAGTCAGGCAGTTAATTAAATTGGTAATACTTCTCTAGGATGTGGAATTAATTAAATTGATTTAGCTTAAAAGATTAACATTAAAGTATGATTTTTCTTTTCTAAAGACTTATCATTGTAAAGATTTCAGAGGTACAAATCTCATTTGGTTAACTTTTCCACAATTTGGTGTATTATTGTAAGACTTTCATAACCTATCTTGATGCCAGATTGCCAGCTAATTACGTCATAAGCAATCAGCTAAAAAAGTGCAGCTAGCCTTTCCATGGAAAATGAATATTTTTTAAAGCTAACCCAAGATATTTATATATACTTCTCTTTGAGAAATATAATGAGGAAAAAAGCTTTACAATGTAGATGCAAACATGCTGCTGAATCCAAAGTTGCAGTAGCCAGTCTAAATATGGTTAGAATAATACCCATAATAAGTAGATAAATAAAACTCAGTCTAGCAAAGCTTTTAGATGCTTCCTGAGGTTGTGTGTGAACAACCTCACAGTCTGTCACTAATCATAGATGACTTCTTAGTGTTTAAAAAAAATGAATTTACAGAGACATTTTTTTTTCTTCACAGCTTTGACACTGAAGGAAAGGCTTTGTTTGGTCCCTCTATTCTACTGTCACAACTGCTACCTGATTGTAGGTTTTATCTGATTGGCATTGTAGTCCAGAGTTGAAAGCCTGGAGGAGATGCCAGGAGTGTTAAACCCCAAAAACCACAACTGATTTAAGGGAATCCAAGAGCATACAAGTAGGCATCCCTCCAAGAAGACCTATACCTTTCTCTTTTGGCTTTTTGAATACCAATAACGTGTTTTACTTGCATCAACCAAGATCATTCCTTGTTAGACAGTAGACAACAATTTTTGTTGCAGAAATACACTAGAGAGAATTGAAAACTTAATTCTGTTTCCCTTGTTTCCATGCTATGAAAGTAAACCATCATTTCAGACTTAGGCAACATTACACAACAAATTCACATTGAACAAGAAGAAAAGAACCATAGTGTAACTGTGAATGCCAAGAAGGTAGAGTTATTCAGGTTGTTATAAATAACGTGACTTCTTTAAAATTGTAATTGATAAAGCAGCACAATATTATATGAAACAAATTCACACGTATGTGTTCAGGAAAATGTATATAGTGAATATAAAACAAACGAACAAAAACAACACCATGCACCACAACAAGCACCACCACCAAAACAAAAACAAAAACAAGAAAACAATAGACATCTTACCTATTCTGTCACTGTAAAAACACGTACTTGTCTTGTATATGGATGTAGATACACATGGAAATTTCCATTTGTACATCCACACAACATTGCTGTAAAAAACAATTTCAAAGGTCTTAGTTACACCAATATTTTTCTAAATCCAAAATAATTCCATCGTTTTTCTGAGGTCCAGAACATTCTTCTCCTCCTCCACCTCCTCCACCCTTCTTTGGTATGCAATAATCTTTTGTTTAATTTCTGTCCTTTTCAATAGAAACAAGACTGGAAGTATTTCTTGTCATTTTCCTTCACTGTTACATAGTGAAAAATTGCAGAAATATCTGACTTTCAAGATGCTGGCTACCAAAGCTAGGATTCTCATCCTCCCTATGAAAAATGTTCTTTTCACAGGACATCCTGCTGCATCCTAAAACACAAAGAGGGATTACTGAGTGTAATACTCCTCCACTGATTTTTTATTCCTGCTCCACTTTGCCATGCAGGTTGTCTCCTTTGGAATCTCTCATAGCACAGTTCTTGTGGTGATGAACTGTGAATATCTCTGAGAAGTATAGGCATGAAATAAGGCTTCAGTCACACTAGAGACAACCATCTCTAGGATGTCATGCCAAAAATACTTAACCAGATGTTGCCATGGAAATTAACCAAAGCTAAAGCACTGCTTGTCTTAATCTCTAGCATAATTTGAAGACGATCAGAACACAGAAGGGCAGATTTGTGTCTTAATTCACATTGGGTTAAGATCTGGAAATATTCATTTCTATCAAAGGAAAGCTGTGTAAATATTGTCTCGAAATCATAATTTCTGGTGTGCATGAATATTTATTCTGACATCAGTGAACTACACTCTGTGATCACCCTTACTTTTAATAGCACGTAAAACAAGTAGTAATCATTTCAAATGTGCGTCAGTTCACTAAAGCAAGTTATCAGTGAATGCATATTGGTAATAATGCTCAAAGTAATGCTGGTGTACATTCATTGAATAAGCCTTCAGAATGAATATCTCACTAAATACATTTTCATTGGAGTCACACTGAAAGATTTCACACTCTGATCTTAGTTCGGCCACTGCAGTGAGTTCTGCAGATAATGTCTAATACACTAAGACTGAACAATGGGTAGACTGCCAAATTCTTATTTGTCCTTCACATGAAGACCATATTGACTGTTTCAAAAACTCTTTGTATGAGCCATTATTTTCAAATTGTTTCCCAACTTATACTGCAATTGAAAATTGGACAGCTCTTCAATTGTTCCTGCATTCCAATTGATTACCAATACAGGTTTTCAGAATTAAGAATATTGCTCTATTCTTTTCCACAGCATCATGTTGACTTTGTGTTGTGGTCATTTAAATATTGCTGTACAGTTTGGGTTGGACTCTAGTGTTAAGATAACAGAAGGGAGAATCAATTAGATTTATTATCTCTAAACTGTACACTAAGTGATAAGACAACCCCTACACATAATGTAACATTCATTTTCAAGGACTTCTATAGTTGTACAGTTTTAGTAGTTTAAGTACCGGAGTGACTTATGGTGTCTTGTACAACAATGGAAACGATTCTACTGAATGGAATCAAAATTACCATAGTGTGGAGAAAATAGAGTAGGCAGTAGGTGGAAGCCCTCACTTATGATATTCATGAGTAGCTTACAAATATCTTTTTATGGATGACATCTAAGTTCTAAGTTATAGCTCAGAGGCTGAGTCTGGACAGCAGAGGTAGCTCAGCCTTTGTCCAGCCTTCTTGAGCTTTCCTGGCTTCCTCTTGTCCAGAAATCTACTTTTATTCTTTAGTGCTACTTCAGATTTAAAACTGCCTCTAAACTTCTTTAACTCCCACTAAATCCAGACTCTAACTGGTTTTAGTAGGAATATTCTGTGAGTAAAAATGACCAGAAGATGTGGTAGAAATGCAGGTTAATGCTCTTGCACCTTTTTAAAGAACTGTCTCATGAAGAATAAGTGTTGTGGATTGTTACAAAGTCACCTGAAGTTGAACTGACTCATTTTCTGATATCAGTGTACTTTGGCTCACAGTGAACGTGGTTGTATTCATTGACAAACAGCTTTTACACATACAAAAAATCTGGTTTCTCAACTGAAAAGTAGAAGGAGCACTCTTTCTTTAGTCAACATCTTCCTTCATTCACTCCCACTGCAGATATTCAAATTGATAGGATAGCATTGTGGGAAAGGTCATATATACAAAGGATAGAGAGCTTGTTCCATCCCCCCCAGAATCACTGGAAAGTTTCTTACTGGTTTGAATGAGAGTAAGACTGCACCCATAGTTCTTTTAATCTTTGCTTGTAATTCTTCAGAGTCAAGCAAGTGTTCTGCATCCAATGACTTTGAAAAAAGAGAAGACCAGTCCTCTGAATAAATTATTCAAAATCAACCTTGGAAATATCTCCCTGTCTAAAATATACTTATACAACTGGCTTCTTTTGAAAGAAGGTAAGGAACCAGTTTCAGAGTAAATGATTTTCATGTCTATTAACTTCTCGTAATATTTTCCTTCTTTAATTTTTCCACTGTGACATAACCTCACCTAATACTAGTTCAAGAATATCCCTTTGCATTTCATTAGTTTTGTAGAATGTACAGCTCATCCAATAATCTATTGATTTGTATGTTGTATGTAGGTATTCAAAATGAATTTGCCAGTTTTGTATCCTTAGAGCTGAGACATCTAAAGGTCCAAGTACTGACTAAGCCATGGAAAGATAAGGCACCCTCTGGATGTAATAGACATAGAGTTTCCTGAGTGTTAGATTCCCCAGTGAGTGTTCATCTGCTGCCTGTTCATGACACATATTGTCTAATTAATATGTAAGAATTACTTTACTACTGTATTTGTGAATAATGCAAATTGAAAAAATCTGGCATCTTTCTGAAGCTGTACCATTTCTTTCAGATATTTATTCTACTTCATTTGACAAGTCATGAATCTAAAAAGTTTAATATCTAAACTGGACACCTCTGCAAGAGTTCCATACTGCTCCAGAAAATGGTGCCAGAAATTTAGGCAGTGCTACCTTTCTTCCACAGATGATATAATGCTTGAAGAGAATGACATTGTGCTGCTGAGAATGCCAGCTTTTGTGTCTGTTCAGCAGTCAAAGTTCTGGCCAGCTTTAGCTCTTGAATTTCCCAATATTCTCTGCAGTATCAGCCTTACCTGCATAGCTATAGATCTCTCCTTAATACTCTCTGTATTATATTCTTATTAATATCCTTATCATTCACCTACTATAGTCACACTGTGGTCTCTAATTTTCATGTGCTTAACTTTTTCTCTAACTGGTGATTTTAATTAATTAACAATTTGAAAAGGCAGGTGAATTTTTAGGGAAGCCCTGCAGTTCATAATGTAAACCATTTCATATTTCAATCAGAAGGAAATATTCTACATCATTTTGCATAGGTGGTGGATCCAGTCCTATAGGAAGTCATTCAGACACCATCTGATTAGACACACGTTTACCAAGGTCTAGGATTGCCTGCATTCCTAACAGATTATATACTCAGAGGTGTTATACTCTGACATGAAATGTTGCAATGACAATGTTTCTTTGAAGCATTTTTAGATGAAAAGTTTTTAAAAGTGTTGGAAATTATTATATAGGTAGATCACACAGTGGCTTTAATATTTCAGTGAAACCTGATATGAACATAGGGTTTAGAAACACAACATAAAATATTTAGATATATTATAGAAATGTTATATTCCAAAAACCCTATATAGTGTGCACTATATATATATATTATATATATATAATTATTATTATTATAATTATTATATATTATATATATATATTCTATGCTGAAAACATCAGCTTAGTATTGAGTATTTTTATTGATAACTACTGAATTTTAAAATATTTATATAATAATAGGACTTCACAAACTACCGTACTTTAAGAGCATGTACAGTACTCATAAAAGTAATTTTCTGTCCATATTTACTCATTCTCAAATCAGGCTGCAGTTTCACAAGACAGATGAGCCTGGAAACTCCAGCTTCTCCTCTAGTTGGATGGCAGATTCACTCTGCACTGTCCAGACTGGGAGGAAGTGTCCTTGAAAGCAACAAGGAGGATGAAAGAAGAAAGATCTCATTCATCTTGATGACTCACTCTTCTTGACAGTAGGTGTGTCTGAGACACAAACAGGACAAGCAAGGAAGTAAAACCACACAAATTTGTCCCACATCCAATCCCAAAGATCTACTTCAAGAAAGAAAAAATCATTTAAATTAATTCATATGACACCAGAAAGCAGAAGTGGATGCCAGAAGGCTTATATCTAAGCTCATTCCATGGCTGTCCTGGGACTAGGAGCACCTAAACTCTTTCAACAGTTGCCCTCAGCTAGTCTTGAGACTTCAGTGGTTTGTGTGACTACAGACATGTCTATTCTAAATGAAAAGAAAGCTTAACATTTGAAGAAATTCATCAGATTTAAGAGCTTCTCTGATATTACCATTTGAGCAGATATTTCTGAAAAATCTCAAATTTTGATGTAGATCCCTAATGTGGCAACGATGTGGCAGACCAGAATAATAGACTTTATCAACTCAGCACTTGTGATCTTGTTGGCTGTGAGGGTTGTGTGGTGTCACTCTGCTGAATTTCTGGAGGTTAATTCTGATGAGAAAACATGACTAAAAGTGGAAATATTTTACATCACAAAATAAGTTAAAGTGAAACTCTTCAAATACTGTGCTATAAAAATATATTTCTCAAAAGGTTTTTAAACCCTGCATTTTGATATTAGACAACATTGTACCATGGCATTTCACACTGCTATTCTTACACTCCTAGATTGTAATAACCTAAATGGTAAAGACTGTGTCTGTAATAGTTGAAAGTCAGTTGGATGAAGTCAGTTCTCTCAAGTGAATCCATGTATACTGATTTACATCACTGTTCATCTGATTAGTCTCATAAGAGAGGTGGCAGCTCTAATAAAAGCCTCACTTCAAAAAAGCACACCAATTTATTGTTATCTTTAATATTTCATAAAAACAAGAAAGACTTGAAGGCAGGTAGCTTTAATGCACCTATTGATTTCCTTTATTTAAAATATTAATGAACTGACTAAAACAAGTTATGTTAAAAAAATATATCAGATTTCAACAACATGCATGATGTTTTCTACATGATCCCAAGTGTTTATATATTAAAAACCAAATTAAAACTGATTAGTTGATAATGACTGCAGATGCTGACCTTTGGAAAGATTTATTAGTCCTGCAAACTGTGAACTGGGCTACCTGCTCATTCTGACCTTGATGCAAGAACAGAAACAGCGAATGGTAGATTTAACCCTTGCTGATTCTAAAAACAAATTCCTGTTAAAAGAAACATGAATTGTAGTCAGACAGAAGAACTTCTAGGCTGTGAATATTAATTCAAGTTCAATTTTTATTTTTATTTTTTTAAAATGAGCTTATCCATGGGAAACAGATGAATGCTCTGGTTCTTTGTTAATAAATGTGTTTTTAGTTAATATAAAAGATTAGAGGGAACATTTTATTTTACAGCTTGTACAGCTGCACTTAATTTCCATTCAGCAGCAAAGAAAGCTGAATGTGTATCATACAAAAAAGTTACCACAGCCTTGCTTCAGTCATATGATTGGTCTCTCTTTCACTGTGCATTGTAGACAGCATGAATATTACCACTGACTTCAATATGTGCATGCACAGGTCCTAGATATGGAGAAAGCTATAACTTGAAAGCAGACATTTATCAAGTTAAAAAGTCAATAAGAATTGTAAATATCTGAGAAAATGATTTAATTGGAATTTAGGTTTAAATAATGATGATAACTAGAACTGCTTTAATTTACTTTTTATTTATTTATAGTAACTTGTTTTCAGGAGCCTGTTAATGACTCTTTTTAAGCTCACAATTCATGCCTATTGACTTTAATAAAGCCCAATATAATACTGATAGACCCTTCCTTCAGCAGATACTGTATGGCTTACTAAATTAACACCTAAACATCAGAAATTATTCCTGTGTTTTTAAGGATAAAGCATTAAAATATGAACAGTCTGGTAAATTGATTCAGATCAGTGGCAACTGGTTACATGAGTTAATCTTAGCTAGTAAGGGAGAAATATGAGAAAAGGTGAGAGAGAAAGTGTTTGTTGCTTTTTTTTTTTTTTTTTTTTTTTTAACCACCCTGTGATCTACACTGCAATCTGTTTTGTCTGTTGCTTCTGACAGTATCACAGGGAACCTCGCTTGGTTAGATTGATTGGTACCTCCAACTTAGCCATTTCCTTGCAGAATGGCTGCCTTTTTTTGCCTAATGATGTTACATTTGTCCTGCAGATGATGTAGAGCATGCTGCAGAGGATGAACGGCTTTGCTCTGATCACTCCTTACTTGGCAAGTACTCACGCTTCACACCAACACTCCTCAGCACCATTAATATTATATATAGATACCCTTGTCACAGATTTACATTCGGTGATCCGAAATCAGGACAGGAAGGGTGAAGTGTGCGGGGGGTGTGTGGGTGAGGAGGTGATCTGATTTATTGTGAGGAATGTTGGTGAATAAAAAGAAAGTGATCAAATTTATATTAATGTCTTGACCTATATTCTCAGTGCTGCTTTTTTCACTGCTCAACCCCAAAGTGTCTTTCCTCCTGTGACAGATTTCAAAAAGATTTTAAAAACATGATGGTTCTGTGTCTAGATATACATTTACTTGCAATAAAATCTTTGAGATCACAATTTTGTGCATCAGAGACATCCCAGCCCCTGAGGAGAATAATTAATTGTGAAGTAGAGACCAGGCTCTCAGTCTCTAAAGCAATACATGCATGAACTGCACATCCACAACTGGAGCCCCAAGCACTGATAATATAAAACAGAGATGGGTTGTAGTGATACCTCTTTTTATGTACACATCCATAGATTCTATGTCAAAGACTTGCATGAAAGTTCATCAGAGAAAAACTTGGGCATACACCTTACAAAGGAAATACCAGGCCATTCACAAATGTGCCATGAAGATGGTAAATCAAAGACCTCAGTATTAGAACATCAGGAATAAATTACTTACAATCTAACATCAGCGTCTTTTATTTATGCCTCCTAATGTTTAATTATTTAGCACAATAAATTTTTCATCTGATCTCTTTCTTTGTTCATTGCATAAGGAAACCTGCTCTCATGATGTATCAGGGTGTTGTATAACAGAAGACCTTTTCCAGAAGAATGCCAGCTTTGTTTTTCAGAGGAACGAAAGAAAGGATCAGGGATGAGGCAGAGGGTTTCCTGAAGCTTCTTGTGTGGTATTTATTAAGTCATCTACATTCCTGTATTGATTTCTTAGTAACTCCCTTGAGGTTTGGGAGTCAAGCTGCTAAACAGGGAGAAAACACGATATTTTGAATATCTGTGCCTTTCCTCTGCCTATGACTGCAGTGGAGATAATAAAGCCATCTTAGAAGCAGCATGACATATAATGTTAAGTGCTGTTTTCTACATCTCTAAATCTGAGTAATAATAATAATTATTATTATTAAAATAATAATAATTTAAAATAATAGTTGAGAATTGAGAAGTTGAAAATTGTCAATATGTACAGAACAGGATGCTTCATTTATGACTTTTCCTTCCTTCCTTCCTTCCTTCCTTCCTTCCTTCCTTCCTTCCTTCCTTCCTTCCTTCCTTCCTTCCTTCCTTCCTTCCTTCCTTCCTTCCTTCCTTCCCTCCTTCCTTCCCTCCTTCCTTCCTTCCTTCCTTCCTTCCTTCCTTCCTTCCTTCCTTCCTTCTTGTAAAAAATTTTAAATTTGTTTCTGGGTTATGCATTATTTCAAAGATAGGGGAACAGTTTCACATAGAAAGTGCTGAAACGAAAACATGTGCTATGAAAGACCTGTTGTTGATCCAGAGAATATTGAAATGCACTATTTTATCTATGTGTTTTAAGAGGCATTTTTATTCATCCTTATTTTTCGGCTGTAGCAACTGTCTGAAATTGTTATAAATTGTCAAAATATTTTTTTGGTACCAGGAAGCTGTGTCTTTCAGCATGGAAAAATGTTCTGATTGTTGCTCTGCTCTACCTGAGCATGGAAATGTAGTAAGAGAAACAGAATATAGAAGCAGCCCAAATAGTTTTTGTTATATTGAAGGCTGTGTGTGGCTCAGGAACTACAGAACTTGAACCCACAGTCAGTGTAATATTACAATGAAGTGATAAGTAAAAAAACTCTATTATGAGTACTGTGCACTGACCCAGTAAGCTAAGCTCTGTCTCCTACTCACCTCAGGTGGCTGGTCAGCAGTAAGTTAATGATCTCTTAATACTTCTCAAAAGCATATTCAAATAAGTCATTTACAGTTCATTAAATAAGTGCTCTTAGTACTTGAAACACACAGCTTTGTAAGAATGGTTTGAGATACCTGATCTAAAACCCAACTTGCACAAAACATTATTCTGTTTTCCTGTTCTGAGAAAAATGAATTTTGCTATTTTGTCACTGTTCTGAAGAGATTTGGCAAGATGGTGTTTTCCAGTTTTGGTTAGCAGAGCCATGGCACTTATCTAATGACATTGATCATTTTGGCACTGACCTCTCTGATTTCTAGCTCAGAAGATCTATCCGTATTCATACATCTGAAATTTTCAGATTTGAGAAATATGAAAACTAAAAAATACTAATGCTCCAAACATGAATCTTTGTATGTTCATTCACATCTTTTATTTATTCACATCTTCTATTTATTGTCAATAAACGACCAATGCACCAAGCAAAAATTAATACCAGTTGATTACCATCAGTGAAGCTAAGCATGAACTAATACAACATAATGACTCATTGCAATTATAAAGTTTAAGTTTTCTTATAAAATGTTTTAAAATTACTTGTGTTAATTTAGCTACAAGGCTAACATGTACTGAGCAGGAAATTATGCTGTATTAATTTCAGCACTTACCACTCTTAGCCAATCATATCACTATTCTTCTTCCCATTTTGTAATTATCATTAATTACCAGTTTATAATAAGTTTATTCAGTTAATTCAGTGCTGTTCATGCCCTGAAGCATAAAGCAATACCAGTATCATTTGAACCTGTGACTAATTGGAAAATTGTAGTACCATTATGTAACTTGTTCTATAAATGATTTCACCCTTACAGGTAACCCAATACTTATTTTATTTATTTTTATTTTTTTTTAATGGTGAACAAAAAAGACAGACATTTCTGATTAGTTCTCTTGAAGTTTGTCACATCAAGGGTTTTTTAGGGATTTGTTTTGAAACAAAATGTTTATCAACAATAAGAAATTAAAATAGAGTAAGTTACGACAATCTAAGTTAACTGAAATACAAAAATGAGAACCAAATACATGTTACTGACAGACTTTACCTCATAGAATTGAGGGTAATTTCTTTATCTGCAACCATAATAGAAAAACCTGAAGACACTGACACCTGAAGGTAAAATTTGTGTGTAAGGCTTCCAGGTAACAAAAAACATTTTTTACTGAATAATCTTTTCTTGTACCATCTTAAAGGGGAATAGACAATGTAATTGGTCAAGTACTGTAAATAACGATCTTGTAGTGCACATAAGGGATAGGTTTTCGTCTGCCTATGTTCTCTTTAAAAAATATTTAAAGAGATTCTTTAAGCATTATTTCTTACAGTAATGTTGTAAGTTGAGGTGGAATTTTGGTTATGATTTAACAGCTCAACTTTGTAAAGGAATACTTACACAGTAATATTACTAAGTTCTAGCCCTTTCAGTAGGAGTAGTGGTTTAGCTCAAGTGCATGTATGATATGTTCACATATTTTTCATATGGATTAATTATATGATGCTTAACTAGAGAGTTAGTTGCAATAGAATTTCTTTTCCACGTTTCAGGAGTTGGGAATCCTTTCCATTTTATAAGAGGTACATGAGATCACACTCTCAGCTTAGTTGATTCCTCAACCATTCCTCAGCAAGTCCACTTAAACATTGCACTTCTAACACTCTGCAATGCAAATAATACTCCTTGCAGTACTTCATTCAGAGAAAGTAGGTTTGTCTTGCAACAACTAACCCCAGTCTCAAAGTCCCATTGTAGCAATGAAGTCTTAGCCAGGAGATGGCTTGTCATTCAATCACTTTCACTGTACATTAAAAGGATATGCACAGGGATTTAGATATTCAAAAAGATGTTCAGAGAGATATTCAAATAGATGTTCAGGCCATATTTACAGCTGACTGTCAAAATTCTCAAAAATTATCAAAATTATGACTGAAAACTAGCAGAACTGAGTGACCATCCTACATGCAGATCAGTTAATACTCAGTCACTGTAACTGCTGTCCCAGGCATCTTGAGTATCTCACCTCATAAGTCCCAACCCATTTGGTTAAGAACCTGTAACTTCTGAATTTCCATTGCTGGTGGTAAATTTCCTGGGATAAAGTGGGTCTGTCTAAATTTTCTTACTCATTTGTTAACTAAATACTACCTTTCAGAAACTAAACACTACCTTTCAGAATGGTACCCTTTCAATAAGACATTGAAATAAAGGTATATTTTCTAACAAAATGCTAAATGAGCTGAATATGTCTGATCAAAATACTTCTATGCTAATAGAATGCTTAAAGATCCTGACAGATAATCGTGCTGGGCAGGAGTCTGCAGATCCTATGCAGCCTTATGAAACAAAGGCAACTGCCTTATTCTTTTCTCCCTGCTTTTGCCCTTATAACTTTCTGTGGTCATATCTTGGAAGTAAGGGGAGAGAGATTTTCAGGAATTCTTGACAGTTGCACTTGAAACAATAAGCAGGAAAGCAAGATTCACAGTGAGCCCACGGATGGGCTCAGAAGAATAAGCATGAAGAGACCTGGGTGAGAAATCTATGTCAAAGATCTGAATGACAACTTTCACTTTTGTATTATTCCACCCCGTGCAACTTGCATGACAAGTTAGGAGACCCTTCTGTAACAAATGAATATACCCTTGTCTCTGTACATTTTTATACAACCCTGTTTTCTTCCCTACCCCAGCACATTCGTCTTTGCATTCATCTTTGACACAAACTAACTCCACTTTCTCTCTCATTTTGAGACAAGAATGAAAAGTGCTCTTTTCAGAAATACTCTGCCCACCTGGTGAATGTTCCCTTTTCATAGTTGTAAGGAATCCCCCTCTAGTCTACTTGCACTGCCTTCTTACTGTTGTCCTGGTGTTCTGGTGTTCCCCATCTGCAGCCAGGCAGAGAGCCAGAGCAATTCAGGAGGATGATGACATTAAGAAAATGTTCTAAAAAAAAAAAAAAAAGTCTAGACCATGTATACCAATATAAATTAGTTTCAAACAGCAAAAATGGAGTAATTCTCCAGGAATTTGACATGCCTGACTGTTTTGACTTACCAATTCACTGTGTCATCTGTTTCAATTACTTTCTCTCCTGTGCACCTAGAGCTGCTAGCTGTGTCAGTGACCCAAGCAACACATGAAGAGGCAGTTGTCTTCTGTCTTCAGCCTTTGGTGAAGGAGGAACCTGAAGGTACACTGAGGAATAGATAGATGAGGTACTAAACAACAGTCCTTGCCTTTGGGTGCCACATGAGACACACCATATGTGTCCAATGTACAAATTAGCTTCATATAACCCTTACCAAACTCATATGCTTCTTGCATCCTCTCAGACACCCCCAAAATATGGATAACTGAATGATAACACTGTACATTAGTGGAGATAGTGCCATGTCAAAGGTGGTTAACTGGCCTGTTTTTCTCTGTTTGGCTTCTGATTATAGGGTTATGGTTGAACCCATGAAGACAGTCCCTTATCTGTACTTTTAGTTTCTTTAAATGTTTCAGAAGTCAAAATGCAGGCTTGGTTTGGCTCCCATAAGCTTAGGTTAGACAACCCTGTGAACACTTGGGGGTATGTAGGTCCATAGGCTTACTGGTTCCTGACCTACCAAATATGTGATGCAATTCTTGATACTATTGTCACTAGTGTAGCAGTACCTTTAAGCCAGACATTTCACCTTTGTAAATAAATATGGCACTGTTAACGTAGGAGTTCAGTGATCAACAAAGCGAGGTGTTTCTTCCTTCTCAGCTTGATAACTTACTTCTAGCTAGTATCTGTCAAAGACTGGCCACAGAATAAACCCTGGAACCACTAAGCCAGTCTTGCAAGACCTGGAAATAGGTAGCCTTCTGTGTTTTAAAACTCATTTGCCATTTTTTATGTAGTCAGCTTGTGCCAGCTCTACTGCTGCTTAATCGCATTGCTGTTGGGAAATTTTCCTGGCAGAAAAAAAAAACACAGAGAAGAGCACAGCAAATGACAGATATCTCCTTGGGCATCATCATCTTTAGGTGGTATCCAACTATGTTCATACCATGAATAGGATGCAATAAGCATAAATACATGTTAATAGCATCTTGGTTATTTGCAGAACTATATGGCACTGGGCATAAAATGCAGTGGGAGGATAAGAATCACAGAATCACAGAATCACAGAATTTCTAGGTTGGAAGAGACCTCAAGATCATCGAGTCCAACCTCTGACCTAACGCTAACAGTCCCCACTAAACCATATCCCTAAGCTCTACATCTAAACGTCTTTTAAAGACTTCCAGGGATGGTGACTCCACCACTTCCCTGGGCAGCCTGTTCCAATGCCTCACAACCCTTTCAGTAAAGAAGTTCTTCCTAACATCTAACCTAAAACTCCCCTGACTCAACTTAAGCCCATTCCCCCTCATCCTGTCACCAGGCACGTGGGAGAACAGACCAACCCCCACCTCGCTACAGCCTCCTTTAAGGTACCTGTAGAGAGCAATAAGGTCACCCCTGAGCCTCCTCTTCTCCAGGCTGAACAAGCCCAGCTCCCTCAGCCGCTCCTCTTAGGGGTTGTTCTCCAGGCCCCTCACCAGCTTCGTCGCCCTTCTCTGCACAAGCAGGAGAGTCGCCCTTCTCTGCACAATCCTTTGCAAGCAGGAAATAAATTTTTTAAGCCAGTTACATTCATGCTAACAGTAATATTGGCCACCAAGTACATCACAAACCAGCTTAAAGTATAGCTGTATTCAGATACTTAAGCATGTTGATTCATTAAAAAGGTGCTTATACATTTGGATTTTGTATGGAAGAGCATGCTAGTATATTTCTAAATCTCAGAGGGTAAAAGAAACAGGGTGGTGTATCTTTCAATGCTTTCAAGGAAAAAATCCCTTCCTTCAACATTCTTATGATGAACCTTAAGAGATTTTTGTCTAAGAATTAGACTTTGTTGTAAACTACCTCTAATTTTATTTATGTAAGAAACTTTCTGGGACAGTGTTAGAGGGCTCAAGTAGCTGCCAATGAACTTGCAGTGTGAATCAGCATGAGTCTCGAGTCCAAAATTGAATCAGAGAATGATTAGTTCAACAGCATACAGAATACCTGTAATCTGAAATCTAGTCTGATTCTCTCAACCTTTCCATTGTTTCTGATTTTTCCTTTCATAGCTTCATTTGTGCAAGGGTGATTACTGTCTATCTATTCTTTGGATCATAGAAACAGCCTCATTGATAAGGACTACCAGTCATTTCAAGACAAGTTTCTGTATCACTGGTAACATTCTTCAAAGAGAGCAGCAAGAAACTTTCAAGTGTGCAATTATGGAATAAGAGATACTTCACAGTGATGCTAACTCTGAATGAGGTTAGATTTTATTTGCTAAATATTTCTTATAAAATAATTTTTCAATCTTGTTCTTCATATTGCTACAGCTCATGCAGAGTGATTAAAAATTCTGATCTCACATGGATGGTTGCAAAGCATGGTTTTGATTAATCAGAAAATTGGTTTAATCATTTGTTGCTAGGAATAATAAATTAATGCAGACGAAGTCCATAATGCTGTCTGCTGAACTATGAGTCTGATATCACAGACATTTCTACGGATTCAGAGGAACTGCTTATGTGAATAAGAATATTCAGCAATATATTTTGTCTATAAGTCCTCACTGCTATGTTTGAAGTGTTTGAGATAGTTTGCTGTTGTATCTGTCCAACATTTAATTTCTTTTTTTGTATTCACAGACAGTAGGCAAATATTAGGAACTAATGTACCGAGGCATATTAATATTATTAGCTGGCATTTTGAATAATGGAGTCATGATAAAATTCTACATTGGAGATGTACTCTGGACAAAGATAATTAATAATCTACCAACTTTATTCCAATATATTACGACTTTTCTACTGAGATAATAACTCTGAAGTCCATGCTTTAAGAATTGAGAATTATAAATTGGGTGTCAATGTGACTATTTTTTTTGTGTCATTTCAGATACAAATATCAACATAAATAAATTTTAAAAAATATTTAGAAAAATGAATCTAGATTAAATATCACTTATATGATTGTAAAGTGACTATAAATTATAGAACCTTTATTTACCTAATAAGGCTGAAGACAAGCTGAGAAAATAGAAAATCGTACCTAAAAAAAAATGTTCTATTATGAGGAAAGGTTTTTGTTGGCTGAATATGCAATTTGAAAATGAAATTGTAGGCACTGTTAATGCTTATGTTCGCTAAAGTCAGAGATCTTAACTTTGTCATCTGAATAGTGCCCTATTAACTATTTCTTTTTTAATACCAATAATACAAATAGCATTGTTTTATTTATTATTTAAAAACAATATATTTGCATGCACACACAAGCACGCTTTCAGACAGAAGTCAATTTCCTAGTTTCTCTCGATAATGGACTTCTTTACAAATGGACTTTGTCTCTTCAGCAAAGTATATTAAAGAAAGAGAAATGTAACATAGACAGCTTTTACCTAGATAAAATTCAGCTGTCGATATGTGAGTACTGACCTCAGAAAACTAATACTAACTGTAGTTGTATGTCATGTACCTTTATTCAGAGCGTTCTGCATCCCCTGTGATGGGTCAGTTCTGCAGAACAAAAATGGTCAGAAAATCAATAAATAGACCAAGAAATGAAATAAAAAGTGGACCTGGTTTAGGCAGGATGTTTTTCCTCCATCAATGACATAAGCAAGCATTTTATGACTTGTAACTATCTGCCTGCTGCTGAATAAATTTTCTTCATACTCTGTGATGACTTCTGATTCAAGAAGAGCAAACAGAGTATAAGATCCATGGCCAGGCCACTCTGAACTGATAATCCTTCATAGATTTTTCAAGTACTTTTACATATAAAATGTAAGACACAATGATATGAGAAAACAATGATACAAAAATTATCTGAAGTAAAACCTGTTGCATTTCCATATTACACAGACCTCAGGAGTAGTGGAACATGAATCTTCACTATTAGTTTCTGACACAAATATTGTCAGCTGCTTCAGGCTGGCGGGCGGTCACCAGTGGGGTCCCTCAAGGCTCCATTTTAGGGCCGGTACTTTTCAATATTTTTATAAACGATCTGGATGTAGGAATAGAAGGTATTTTGAGCAAGTTTGCTGATGACACCAAACTTGGAGAAGTTGTGGACTCGAATGAGGGTGGAAAGGCCTTGCAGAGGGATCTGGATAGGTTGGAGAGCTGGGCGATCACCAACCGCATGAAGTTCAATAAGAGCAAGTGCCGGGTCCTGCACCTGGGACAGGGAAACCCTGGCTGCACGTACAGACTGGGCGATGAGACGCTGGAGAGCAGCCTAGAAGAGAGGGATCTGGGGGTCGTGGTAGACAGCAAGTTGAATATGAGCCAGCAGTGTGTCCTGGCAGCCAGGAGGGCCAACCGTGTCCTGGGGTGCATCAAGCACGGCATCGCTAGTAGGTCAAGGGAGGTGATTGTCCCGCTCTACTCTGTGCTGGTGCGGCCTCACCTCGAGTACTGTGTGCAGTTCTGGGCACAACAGTATAAAAAGGACATGAAACTGTTGGAGAGTGTCCAGAGGAGGGCTACGAAGATGGTGAAAGGCCTGGAGGGGAAGACGTACGAGGAACGGTTGAGGTCACTGGGCCTGTTCAGCCTGGAGAAGAGGAGGCTGAGGGGAGACCTCATCACAGTCTACAACTTCCTCGTAAGGGGGTGTCGAGAGGCAGGAGACCTTTTCTCCATTAACACCAGTGACAGGACCCGTGGGAACGGGGTTAAGCTGAGGCAGGGGAAATTTAGTCTTGACATCAGGAGGGGGTTCTTCACAGAGAGGGTGGTTGCACACTGGAACAGGCTCCCCAGGGAAGTGGTCACTGCACCGAGCCTGTCTGAATTTAAGAAAAGATTGGACTGTGCACTTAGTCACATGGTCTGAACTTTTGGGTAGACCTGTGCGGTGTCAAGAGTTGGACTTGATGATCCTTAAGGGTCCCTTCCAACTCAGGATATTCTATGATTCTATGATTCTATGATTGTCTGATTTTGAACCATATGGAAAGATATTTTAAATGTTCTCTGTGCAGACACAGTGCTCAGCTAAAATCCCACTCTATAAAGAGGGGAAATACACCACTACACTAATTCCTACAATGCTTTAATGAATGTCTTAACTCTATTAATTGTCCCAGGCTATCTCCTTTTAAATTACTCTATCTCAGATGTCCTCATTCAAGTGCTGGCAGCAAGACGACTTAGAAGTAGCACTTGAGCTACTTGGAGTGACTTGTCCAGCAATGTAGCTAACTGGTCCAGCATGCTGGTGAGCTCCACTGAACCATGCTCTCACCTCTACCTCTGTGGGGAAGAGTTTCATCCACTTATAACTTCCCATCTATTGTAACTTTCTCTGCAGCAATACTCCTTCAGTCAATGCCTTAAGCACATTGTACTTAAAGAAGAGAGATTTTTGTGGAGGTATCTGTGCATACTGACAATAATGGACTTCCATCTGTGGAAAGATAACCTTTCGGAAACTAATATTTTAATCAGCTTTAGTACCTGTTTATATTCAGAAATGTGCATATCCACATCTGAATAATTTAAAACCTGATTTAATTATTTTTATTTAAGCGATAAACAATTTAATATCTATGGAATTTCTATGGTGAATTCTGTCCCAAGTTCTAGAATCCTTTGTTCTTAGAATCAAGGAGGTAGAAAAGTGTTATTAGTAAAGAAAAATAGTATTCATGAAGGAAAATGGTAAAAACAGGCTAAATGACTTAAGTAAGTAAAACAGAAATCAATACCAGAATCGAGACTGGATACTAAATTGCTGCACTTCAGTCATCCTTTACTCTTTCCAGACAACAATGTTTGTGTCTCTCAATTTCACTTGAACTTATTTCACTTATTCTACTCTGGCAACTTTCTGGCAATTTGACTTTTCTCTGTTGCTTTGCAGTGGTCCCTGAAACCTCATTTTCTTTGCACCTGAAGTTTGTCAGTGTGGCAAAAAAAATTGGGCATTTGTGGTACTTGGCAGTTGTTCATATCTCTCAGAAAACATCCTGGTTTTCTAAATTGAGGTGTAACTGGTGCTGACAGACTGTGCATTAACACTTAATGCCAACAGAATGGGTTTTCACTGTCCTAATAAAATATTCTTGTTCATCTGACCATATGATCAACCTTCATGTTGCAGATTATAGAAATGTAATAAATATCATTAACCCACAAATTTTATTTTTGGTCCAATATTTTACAGTGTATGTAGATTCTGGGATGTCAGGGAAATATCTTTCATCATCTCTGTTTGGAAACCAGTGTTTAAATTTGACAGACCTGAAGAAATTAATTTCAAATTCTGGGGAATGGCAAAATTCTACATCTCTTAGAATTAGCAACAGGATTTTTATTTCAATTTACCAGTTATGGAAGATATGTGGGATCAAAAGAGAGATCTGAACTCAAGTCCTAAGTAATGTACCAAGGATTGAAACACAGGGAAGAATTTGAAAGTACAATCAACCAAAACAGATAAATATTTTGATCCTCAATATCCCCCTATTACAGGACTTTCATTTCCATGCACCGTTTAGTTCACAGGTATCAATGTACTGAATGAGTTTTAAGAAACAACAGGGGATTTATGGCTTTCTGATTTGTTATCTGGGTCATGAATATAAGAATTTCATTCTAGTGTCCTGGAGCCATAACATGCCATTGATTTTTTTTAAGCAGATTTTGCCATTGATTTAAATGGAGAGTTCTGCTTAAAAATCAATGACACAATATGGCCCCAAGAGATTAACACATTCAGAATATTGACAGAAAAGGAAAAATAAAACCTATTTTCTAAAGCTCTTTCTCTTAAAACATTTTCTTCTCCCCAGAAGGTCCAGACATTCTACTGTATGCTTTTAAGTTAAGCATAAATGTTTTTGAATGCAAGTTAAAAATTATATTTATTTTTTCTAAAACAAAACAAAACAAAAATGCGCACACACACACACACACACACACACACAAAACACACACAAAAAAAAAACAAAAAAAAAAAACAAAACACATATGACTGGCATCCAACCTTTTAATCAAATAATTGACTAATCACTCACTGTGGTACAGCTTCACAATCAACACTTTCAGCTAAATTCATCTCCCCTGACCCACTCCTTGCCACTTTCTCTATGCACTTTACTTCAGAAAATGTTCAGTACACCCCATTAAGGAACACTTTAATTCAAGAGGGTCTGGCTAATCAAGAAAAATTAAGCTCCTAATAACAGCAAAATCGAAAGAAATTTGGACAAAATGACTCTCCGCATCACAGATTTTGTTTACTAGTGGGTAATTAATTCTCCACATATGTTGGGAACATCTGTCGCAGTGACCTGCCATCGTATCTGTGAAATGACTGCTGTGCAGCTCCTCCGCAGGTCATTAGCAGCACTCGGAAAGGAATCTTCCTCTTTCTACCCCGAATGGGCAGCACTCTCTGGGGTGTCCACATCCCATGATTTGCCCAGGTCTCTGCCACCCTGTTTCTCAACTGCCTCCAGCAACTACTACCTCTCCTTCTGAGTCAAACTGTGCTTAAAGGAAGCCCCAGTGTCTTACAGAAAAGTGTGCAATAGAGGAAAATAGAAGGGAAAGGGAAAGGGAAAGGGAAAGGGAAAGGGAAAGGGAAAGGGAAAGGGAAAGGGAAAGGGAAAGGGAAAGGGAAAGGGAAAGGGAAAGGGAAAGGGAAAGGGAAAGGGAAAGGAAGAGGAAAAGGAAAAGGAAAAGGAAAAGGAAAAGGAAAAGGAAAAGGAAAAGGAAAAGGAAAAGGAAAAGGAAAAGGAAAAGGAAAAGGAAAAGGAAAAGGAAGATGGATTTCATATTCAGTTGCATCAACCAGAATTTTGTCACACCTCACCTTCATGTATTAGCCTTCTTTTGGGCTAAGAAATCCTCCTAATTTAATGCTTTTGCAGCTAAACTGCCTATTCTGTTTCTACTTGTCCAAAGGGCTTTGATGAGAGGCGAAGAGAAAGAGAGCTTTTTTCTCTTTCTGTGCACAGCTTCCTCTTCTGTCTGACAGGGATATCAAGATACCAAAATAAGAATGTGCCAAAGGAAGTAAAGAGAAGACAAATTTTCAGGCCTCATCTTCCATGTCTGTATTTAATTATTCTGTAATATCCAAGGTACAGGAAATCTTCGCTGATTAGCGAAGTGTAATAACTATGAATACTGAAATATTTTCAAATCCCTTCTTTACCATAAGTAAAGCAAAAACCATAATAAACACAAACACAAAAAGAAAAGCCCTATGTCTGTACTTGAAAACCACATTTAGGTCATATGTTGGCCAAGTACTGCTCATGTGCCAATGCATAATCACATGCTTCAGAGATTTAGACGTTATTTTCAAGGTCATGCAGAGAATATTTTTCTGGTAAGACAAGTTCCCTTCCCTCCCCGCATACCCATAGGGACTACAATAAGCTGAGGAGGGTGAACACCTGCAGCTCTTCCAAGACACCTGTGTTTACAGTGTATGCCACAGAGCCAACAAATTTTCTTTCACAGGAAACAGAACAAAACAACAACAAAAGATGCAGACATCAAAGAAAATTAATCTATCTGAGATATCATTATACAGAAAACAAAGCATTTACTATAAGACTCATGTATCTCTCTCCCAAACATTTCATTGCATACAATAATCCCAGCTCCTGCCATTATTAGATTTCCTTTACTTTTTAAATCCCTCTTCTTACCTTTCCTAAATTTGTATTATATCATGATGTTTAGGTTTAATGTCTGCCTTTAAGTATTTCAGTCTTCCCACCACTTCCCCCCCCCCCCCCCCCAAAACAAAACAAACAAAAAAAAAACCACTGTCAGATTAAAATTCTGGGTGGATTTGAGCTAATGTAATCCAGTACAACTTCTAAGGTGCCTGAGAAACAATCCTGATTTACATCTACTGAGATTGCTCTCTGTTTATTAAAAACAACAGAAAGATTTTCTTACTGCTGTTTCAGATAATTGCAGGGAGTAGAAACCCTATTACTAATATTTCTTCTCAAATTAAGAAAATACTTTTATAAACATGCTCAAAAGAAAATAAAAGCACTTCTATTTTTTCCCTTCTGTGGTAAAGGCTGCTTCATGTGTAGGCTGAAAACAAGCCATTAAGAAGTTATATTCTGTAAATGGTATATATATAACATACATCTTACTATTGAACAAAATTGGTTGTATTTGTTTTGCAAGATACATAATTTGTTTATATGTGTACAAATCACTCCTATGAAATTGTAGCCAGAGCATAGGTCTGGGAATTGGGAGATGGGAACTACTCCTGACTCTGCTGAAAACTACCTGTGTGACCTTGGCAAACATCTTAGGACTCACAGGACTGATGACTGCTTAATGAGATAATCTGCTATGAAAAATGGGGGTGGGGGTATGAGGTAGGAACATATGTGTGTGCATGAAAAGCGCAAGGAGTTTCTGAGGCCAGTAATTACTTAATCAGGCCAGTGTTTTAATAGATCTTACATACAGACTCTGAAATTAGCAAAACTGTAGCCCCACAACAGGAAGAGTAAGATGTTATCATCCTGCTCATACAACCAGAAAACCAAGGAACCAAATCCCAGAATCACAGAATAGTTTAGATTGGAAGGGACCTCTAGAGATCATCTAGTCCAAACCCCCTGCCAAGTAGGATCACCTAATGTATATTCCAAATAATTAATTTCTGTGAGTTGCTTGAATTTCCTAAAGTGACTGCTTCTAAGATATTATGTGTGTATGTTTAGAACAAATATATTATTGCTTTCATGTTCTGTTTTGCATATATTTTCTTTTCGTATTGAAACAGTGAACAGGTAATAGCCACCTATGACTAGGCAGCTAGGTCTGCACAAGTAGAACACATCGACTTTTGCTTAAGGTCTCTGAGGAAATGCTTTCAAATTTTTAGAGAAAGTGCTTTTGTGTATGCTTTCAAAACTCGGAGATCATCTTTCAAATGTTATCTTCCAAAGGACCAGAGCTTACGAGACTCTTTCTAAAGGAGAGTAGGTTTGGACACATCAGTCTGAATATCATGTCTGTCGTCTGCATTCTTACATGTGAAGTCCTAATGGAGATTTAAAGCAAGCCAAGGACAGTGAGCTGGATTATGTGTTTGCACAATAAGTATGTGCTTTATAAAACACTGTAAAACACAATTCAGAAGAAATGCAACAACTCAATTTTTTCATCCTTTGCTATCAGATAGACATTGAATGTTTCATCTGAACTGACCTTCTAGATAGAATTTGGAAATATTAAAATCATGACAAAAAAAAAAAAAAAAAAGCAGAACTAATGGATGAACTGCATTACCACAGTTGACTGTTGGTGACAAAACAAAACAAAACAAAAAGCAGGAGGAAGTTCTGAATGAAACAATGTTTGAGGTGTTTGAGGGAGAACTTGGTCTAGTACACAAGAAGAGAACAGGCTGCCCAAGGAACTCGTTTGTTGCTTTGTCCATGGGGAAGAAAATGAAGTTAAATCACTAATCCCTTACAGTAACAGAAATACTGAACCAATTTTCTGTTTGAAGATGTGCAAGTTTTTTCTTTGTTTTTATCATGGAGACTTGTTACAATGTTCTATGTACTGCCTTTATTCTTCTTGTAATCACTGACAAAGGAGACCCTTCTGCATGTTTTTAACCAAGAGTCTAAAATGTAGCTGACTTTAAAAGAGCCAGGTTAGCTTTGGAAAGTAACAGTGTTCCAAAGAAAAAAGGTTATCAAAATGGCAGTGGTGACCCACAGGCAATGTCTCCACAAGCCCTTTCAAAGATAGCCTGAAACAGAGATTATTTTGTCAGAATCTCTTGCATGTTAGAGTTATGCAAAAAGACCATGTTTACCCCTGCTTAGCCCTCCTTCCCACTGCTCCACATGCACCTCCCACCTTTTTTAAGCTGGAAGAAGTTGGAGGGAATTCTTTCAGAGAAAATTTTCAAGGTTTTACTGTCCCCAAATTCCTCCCTTGCATGGCTCCCCCCACACCCTCCAGGGCAGGCCTTGATCCAAACCAATATTATTCACTGAAGAAATTCTGCAGGCTGTAATCTCCAGCTCTCCCAGAGGATTAAAACCAGAAGCCAAATATCTGCTGATGGCTTTGCATGTGCAAATCCACAGCAACTTCATTGAAATCAGTTGAATTAGTCTGGCTCTACACCAGTAAAAAAGAGACACAGATTTGAGTTATTAACACAACAATGGAGAAATTAGATTACATTAAGGATTTCTGTGATAAAATACATTTAGTTTTCATTTAACCAGTGCAAAGGTAACAGCATAATTCCCTTAAGGAATGTGCAGAAATAGTAACCTATATACAAAGAAGAAAAAATCTTAAAGAGGGGTACGCTGTCAGGGAGAGTGATACTAATGCCCAGGAGAGCTGTATATAATTAGCTGTCATCATTTACTTGGTTAGTTTCTTCACCACATACAAAATATACATAATTACAGTTCACTTACAAAGGATTCATTTGCCGTGTTCCATATCTTAGAAATTTTTATGGCACATAAGTCGGTTACTCTTAAAGTTAAAATCTAGTACGAAATTTCTAGAAAACTTCCAAGCAGCACTATCCTGCAGATTGCAGGGGAAACAGCAATGACTGCCCAATATTAGTCCTAAAAATCCTTCTAAGACTCAGTGTTTAGTTATTTAAAACTACATCAAATATTACAGATTTTGCTCTTGAAATGTTAATATTTGAATCAATTGCAAAAATATATATAAAATTTGTCACTTCATATATATGTCAAAATTTTAATTCATAAAGATTAATTCAAGATAAGTTAACTATTTCAGCTGAAATTATTAGGGAAAAATAAAGTGTTTTACTTCTTACAAATCTTTAAAAGGTTGCCACTGAGAAGCCATATTTGGGATTTTCAAGGCTGGTCTTTTTGTCAGGAATGGGAATGCAGCCATATTTGAGAAAGCTGTGCACTTCTGCAAAATGTCAGTTCCTGTATGATCTGCAGAGACTTTGGCACATAAATGGCCTAGATTCCAATAGATAGGTCCTCATGAATCAGATTTGAGAAAAAAAAAAAAATACACAACGCTTTCCAAACAGAATGGAACCAAATATTTCTAGACCTGACTACTCCTTCAGAACTAGCAAATGAATGTGGTATCTACTGGTTAAATTGATTTTTTCATCTCTCTTTTATTATGAATTCAGAGTTGTTAACAACATACTACTGCTATCAGGCATTTTGTAAGAAAAAGTGTTAAATACAGGTGAATCATACTCACAAGCACTATATAACTTTCACAGTAATGAGTTCTTCAAGTTTTATTTAATACTTGAGCTTTCCTTAAAAAGTAAAAATAAAAATAAAAAATCAGACATGTACAAAAGTTCAGTGATGTTTCAGATCTGGAGTGGGTGGGATTAAATATGGCTAGTGTCTGCATCTTCCGGGGTTCCCAGCCTTAAATGGTGGTACAGGAGGTTGGCCAAAATAGAATAAAACCCCATAATCCTGTCATGACAAGCTCTGGATCTTCCCTCTGCAGTATTAGAAAGAAAATTGAGCAGCATGCATAACACAAGCTGGCATTTCCTAACTTTGATTCTCCTAATACGTGCCTCCAACAGAGACAGTGAGGACAAATCAATGGATTGGCACAGCCTGCCTGCACTAGGCACAGACTAAGGAGCACGAAGTTACATTATGTGCACGGACATTTTTAAAGGCTAGAAATTAAATCAACAGAGGAAGAAAATGAATGAAATTCCTCTGTGAGGAAGGAGAAATAATTTTAGAAGAAATATTAATGAATGTCCTCAACTGTAGTGAGAAACTGTCTCTTTCTTGGCCTATGTATCACTACATTAATGAACATGAATTTCATACTGTAAGTCTGTGGAATAGTCTGACTTAAGAGTGATTGACTGAAATCAAAACCTCAGTGTTAACATGGCATAAAGTGCCGATTTAGTGCAAGTATTCTTGGTTGGCTCAAATTCATTTAACAGTACTTTAAAGGGCTAATATTGTCTTATCAGGCAGTTATACTGACTGTACTTACTTTGCTCTCTCACTACCAGCACAAGAGAAAGTATGCTTTATGGCTAATAATGTATTTTTTAAACTCTTGACATACAAGACAGTCCTTTCTTCCTCATAGCTTAGGCTGTTGGAGAAGCTGAGGTCAAACGAAGGTTGAGATGGCATGCAACAGAGCAGCAGTACTCTGAGGAGAAGGAAAGGTGAAACCTAGGAAAAAGGAATAAAAGAATAGAAGTCGGAGGGCACTTTTACCATGTCAAGACTAGATCTATCATTGATATATCACATATATATGTATGTACATGTATATGTAAATATATATTTTTCAGCAAAATACTTCTGGGGCATGATCCAAAATGCATTAAAAATGTCAGTTTAGAAACAGTTGTCAGACAAGGCCAGGGACAAAGTAGGGAGGAAAATATCTTACATGTTTTCATAGCTGTTGATCTTCCTAGAAAAAGGTTCCCCCGTTATTTCCACACAAAGGGAGAAGAAATCAGTCTAAAATATACCAGCCATCTCTGGAAATAATTTTTAGGCTCAACTTATGGGAGGGTGGGTATCTCCAGGAAATGAACAAATCTTCCAACACACGATGCAAAGGAAATAGTGTAGAATATGTAAGAATACAGAATATGTCTTAATTTATTTTAAAGAAATTAAAAAATCTAAAACCCTTTATGTACTCATGAAGGAGAAGAGGACTCCAGTCTGTTTGTTTGCCCCAGAATATAATGCTGAGCCTAGGGGAAATATTCAGATTCCACCCATTGTCTTTTCCACACTCAATGTCCTTCAGATTTCTCAGATCACTTTCAGCTTTGCACTACACAGTGAATATTGGTGCACTTTCTGTATATATGTGTATGTGAACTACACAGTACATCTGCTTTTAGTTGCATTGTTACTGATGCATATAGTTAAAAATATATTATTATTATATTATATTATATTACATTATATTATATTATATTATATTATATTAATTATTATATTTAATATATTATTATTATTATAATTAATTATATTATATTATATTATATTATATTATATTATATTATATTATATTATATTATTATAATATAGTATAATATAATATAATAATAATAATAATAATAATAATAATAATAATAATAATAATAATAATAATAATAATAATAATAATAATAATAATAATAATAATAATAATAATTGTGCTCATTTCTTTATTGAGTTGATCAACAAGTGCTAGTAGCTGTGTTCTTTGGATAGTAATTGAACAACATTGATTTAACTAAATTGTCTATCTGCACTTTGGTATGCTAACCACTCTAAACGTATCTGAAGACAGGAGCCTGACTGAGAAAAGACAGGAATATGCAGGTACCAAAACTGAGAGTCAATTGTTTAAAAGCCATCTTAAGTAAAAGCCCTGGATTCTTTCTGAGATTTGTAACTTTTCTGAAAGGTTTTAACATGGGTGTCCAGGTTTCTACTACATTTCCCTTTGTGGGCAAGCACTGAATCTTTTGCAGAGGCTCAAACTTTTTCAGCAAATGTGAGAAATTGGTTGCTGTTTAAAGAATGTGATTCACATGGCACTTTAACAACGTATTTAAATTGTTGAGTGACGTGGCTAGGGAGACTTGTACCACACCTTCCTATACACTGCATGCAAGAGTGCATTTAAAAATTTGCAAAGTCTAAGCAGATGCTGTTACCATGACAAATCACTTTTTAATCAGTCATAATTTTGCACTAAGTGCTGTATAAATGCCCTTTGTTTCACTACTTAAACTGTCAATGGCTAACAATGGAATTCACAGACTAGTGCCTGTCATTAAAAGCAAAGGTAAAAAATCAATACAATTTTTAATTAAAGGTGCCCAATGACTTGAGCTTTTAAGCAATGAATTTTCCCTGCCAGTACATCTTACCTCCAAGCATTTTCAGGCAGTTCAGAAGTTAACACACAAGCATATGGAGGTTTTAGCATAAAGAAATAAGAAGAGAAGGGGGAATGAAGAGAATTCAGGGAAAGTATTTTCTATTTGATTGGTGGTGTTAGGGAAGGGATAAAGTACATAAGTACTGATGTCTGTGGAAACCCTAGAGCAAGCTTTTCATTAGACTTTTAAAAATACGGAAGAATATATAAAAGGATATGCCTGTCAGTAAAATTTGCAATATAGATTTTTCTGTACACACTTGTGAAGAAACAGCTTGAAGAAAACTTCTTATTGCTGTCATTATTATTGGACTATCCATGTTATTGACTGCCTCAAGCATCTTGTCATTGTTTAGTCTCTTTGTACCCCTGAGTGCTCAGTTTTTTTTCTTGTCATGTTTTTACTGATACCTTCTGTTTCTCTGTCATCCACAAATGTGTTTGCTGAAGAAGCAGATGTATGTTTCACTCATGGTGATAAAATCTTCACTGGTTTATCTTTAATAGCACTACTTCTAGAACAGTAGCTGAACACTAATTTCTCAACATAAGAGAAATTTGACAGAAATAGATGATCTTTCTGGGTACTTACTGGATGAGCGTACTTTCTAAGTGAGTATACTTACTTTTAAATTAGGGTAACATTTATAGATTAGGTTAAATTTTATCTAAAGACATATAATAAGAGGCAAAAGGACATTTAATACCATAGTATATGTTCATTTATGCTGCTAAGTTATCAAATAATTTTATAACATATGCAAGCCTGGAATCACCTAAAAATCTGAGATTATTTGTGTATTTCAGAAAAATTTGTAATCTTGGTAAGTATAAAAATATAGATTATGATTTTTTTTTTCATGTAAATAATAATTCAAGGGTTTTGTATATTTAGATTTATAATTGCAACCTGAAAAACATTTGACTATGAACCACAAACTGCAATATGAAAAAAAATGTGTTTGAGGACACAGATTTTTGTAGGACAAGTCCCACTGAATTTGACATTTGATTAAATATTGGAGCAATAATGATAAACTTCAGGGGTCCTATAACACTTTCAGAAGATGTATAACAGTATCACAGTATAACAGTATCACAGAATCAGAGAATCACAGAATTGTAGGGGTTGGAAAGGACCTCAAAAGATCATCGGGTCCAACCCCCCTGCCAAAGCAGGTTCCTCAGAGCAGGCTACCCAGGTAGGTGTCCAGACGGGCCTTGAATATCTCCAGAGAAGGAGACTCCACAACCTCCCTGGGCAGCCTGTACCAGTGCTCCATCACCCTCACCATGAAGAAGTTCTTTTGCATGTTGGTGCGGAACTTCCTGTGATCCATTTTGTGGCCATTGCCCCTTGTCCTGTCCCCACAATCCACTGAAAAGAGGTTGGCTAAATCCCTCTGCCTCCCACACTTCAGGTATTTATATACATTGATAAGATTCCCTCTCAGTCTTCTTTTCTCCAGGCTGAACAGACCCAGGTCTCTCAGCCTTTCTTCACAGGGAAAATACTCCATGCCCCATATCATCTTTGTAGCCCTCCACTGGACTCTTTGCAGAAGATGTTCCAGTGCCTCACTACCCTTACAATGAAGTATTTCCTCCTAATGTCTAGTCTAAGTCTGTCCTCTTTTAGTTTAAGACAGTTCCTCCTTATCCTATCATTATTTACATCAGTAAAGAGTCCCCGGGAAGAGTAGGGGCAGGGTTTCCATTAGGAGTAATGAAGAAGAAAATGGCTGTAGAAGAAAAACAGCACCAGCTGTGCATAAGAACAGCTAGTAACCCTAGCAAACTAAAAAGTAAAAATAAAAAAAATTGACAATGCATCCAATGGTCTTGCATACAACCAGCATGGCTTACTCATGTTGGTCAAGCTCCAAGAAACACTCTGTTCTCTCTCTAAGCTAGTCCTTCTCCTGTGTTACTTTACAAAGGTTCAGATGCCTGGAATTTGCTTCTTTTATATAGCAAGCCTCATGCATTCCTGTGTGTTTCTTGCTCAGGTTAGTGCAGCTGAATAAGCGCGTGCAGCTGAGCTGTTGCTCCCATGTCCAAAACTGAGAGATTACTGGGGTAATGGTGAGTGCAGTAGTGGAGCTCTGCAAGCAGGACCTATGTCTGGCACTTGGAGTATCATCTCCCTCTTGGCTCTTCAGGTACCTAATTGCATAACCTTGGACAAGTTGCTTTATTTCCATGCCTCTGTATCAGACTCTAGATTGGCCTTTTAAGTGCTATGAGTTCATCAAGCAAAAACACCATATAAATTTAAAGAAAAAAAAAAATAGTGTCCTTCCCCGGTCTCTGATATCTTCTGTGGGCCTGTGTCCTCCATCAATACACTTTTTCCATTCCTGTCTCAGACAGTGAGCAGCAGTATTTCTGGGGAGCTTTTGCCTTTTGATCTCCTCTCTGATCTAATGCAATTGTCCACTGGCAGAAGCGCTGTGAGGTGCAGAATAAAGTAATGAAGCTAATCTGATTTCCACCCCCAACCCCAGTATCTACATGCCCTTATTATATTAGATTCCTAATGAGATTCTCTGTCTGCACTCCAGAAACGGGGCTGAAGATGTATGTATATGTGAGGAAGGGGGGAGAATGTTGTGGAAGGTTGCCTCCATTTACATCCCATCTTTAATGGATAAAATCTGCCTGTCCTTGAGTCGCAAGTTATCTACCACCAAAAGATTTCTTGAGGGAGAAGCTTCTGAAATTGGCAAGAAAAAATAAATTCATTTAACTTTGTTTTATCTTTAATATGGCAACCACATAAACACAGAAGCAGGAACAGGGAGGAAACTTCTTGTGAAGGTATTGTGTTTCATGCCTGATAAGATATCCTTCTGTGGAAGGAGCATGTGTTGGAGAGATGTGCCTGAGTTTCAATTGACAAAAGGAACTCCAGATAAATTTGTTTTGTTAGGCAAAAGGCTTATGGTACGTGCCATGTCAATACAGAGCCTACAAGTTTCTAAAGGTAGAAAGAAAGAGCAGTGATGCTCTGTGTCATCCAATTTATTCTTAATCCTCTATAAAAGCAACACTTATCATTCTCAGCTGTATAGAGACAATGCCAGCTTTTATAAAGAAGATGAGAATTCCTGGAAGCTGAAAATCTGGGCAAAAGTGGCTGTGCCTGCTAAAATTCACATACTGCAATCATGCTTGTTGGGCCATAAGTATGTCCTCTTCTGCTAGACTGGATGAGACAATGAACAGTGTTGCTCTGAGAGTGTGTGGTGATCATAGAAGTTACTTACTTTTTTCATTGGATTTCAACTAACTCACTGAAATGTACCAGTTACAATGCAGAAACTGTGTAGCATAATGGAGAAAAAACTCCAGCCACTACTCCACTCTGTGAAAAGCCATGTAAACAGGGGAGGTGAAAATCCAGTTTTAGTCTTGAAGGACCAAAAGTTGGTTACTTCAAAACTGACTTTGCCGTTTTATCCTGAGACCATATAAATAAATAAATAAATAAATAAATAAATAATATATGGATAAAATGCTTTTAAAAGAAGTTTAACAGCCTCAGCTGGGTCCTTCATGGACAAAGGTCCATATCACAGAAGCACTATACATAATTCACCACAAGAGAGCCCCAGAACTAAGCAAGAAAGCTAAATTGCCTGTCACTTCCAGAAAAAGCGTTCCCTTTGGGTCAAGGTTGAAATCATTGGTAAACCAATGTGAAGAAGATCACATCGGTCTCTACATGGATTTCCTCCCTGTGTCAGGACTGTAGAGCAATAAGAAAGAGAAAATGAATGTCTACTAAAATTTCCATGTTATTCACAATTACAATTCACAAGCCAGCACATCTCTCTCTGACCAATGTTTGAGGTACATGTGCAGCTGCAGAGGTGAGGGTATCAATATTTCTAGAGCAGCATTGATTCTTTCACAAGGCTTCTAGCAGAACATGTATTCTGTTCACAGGGGTGTCCTGTCAGAGGTGCAAGCCATTACAGCCTAGTCTGAATACAAAAAACACTTCATTATTACCCTGGATAGGAAATGTTGCTGGTTACAGGCAGTGAGTATGACTTCAGGAGTACAGTTCATGAGAAGTAGATGCCATCTGGCTGTCATTAAGTAGCTGATTGTGGCTATCTGGGATTGACTGGTGATTGATTGACAGGTTGTGGAGAGAAAAGGGATACAGCATGTCAACCAGCTATGCAAACCTTTTGTTTCAGTCTTGTATTTTTTGTCATGTGTATAGCTATCATGGGGGCAATTTTTCTTTCACTCTCATTGGCATTGCAGCATCTATTTCAAGTTGGCCTGAAGTCTGCAGAAAAGAGCAGGAGGGTAGGGAGAGTGTTTGGTCAAACACTTAGACTCTTGGAAAGCAATGCAGCTTAATTTCATGACAAACTAACAGTGTAATTTAAAGAAGATATTTTGTCCCATCCTCACTTTCTCACATAAGCACTTTTCCAAAGGCTGTAGAAATTAACTTTTTTTCTGCTACATTTAGTTTATAACAACTTTAAACATTATAGAAATTTAATAACACATTTTCTAAATGTATTTAATTAATAAGCAGAAACTTAATTGATAGGGCATATTAAAATAAACTTAAATTAGTCTTGGAAGAGTCCAAATTGCTGCAGTTCAACAAAATATGTGGGACTGAAGTGTTTTTGTCACCCTGAAAATTTGAGGTGCCTTAGCCTTTAATTCTGTTGAGCAAGGTTTGCTTTCTTTAAATATGAATAGAGTGAACTGAAGTTTAGAACTACAAATACTTGGCAAAGGGCTGCAGAGCTGGATCATGTACACTCTGCGAGTGGTCTCTATCAGGGCTCCACATTACATGAGTGAGTAGGACACATTTTTTCTACATTGTACTTGCATATATTCTAATGAAAATACTTAAAGTTACTTGTGATTAAGCCATCTTTACTGAACACAGGACTTGAGGTTTCACTGGTACAGTCCTGGGGCTGACAAGCAGCCAGATGGCAGAGATGGTTGCTTGTAGGGGCTATTCCAAACTGAGAGAGGATGGGGCAGGAAGGCTCCAAGATCAGGAAACATGTCAGGAAGGCAACAAATCCTCTTGAAGCAGCTCAAGATAGTAAATAGCATCTAGTGACTGTGCCTGAAAACATAGAAGTTAAAAAATATATCCTTTTCATTGCAGTGGACTAAATTTTACCCCAGTGAAGGCTTTGTGAGTGGGACAATCCATGCTCATGAAGTGGCTTGTCTGCGTCTAAATTAGGCCTTCCTGGTTCTGCTTGGGTACAGTTTGTACATTAAGCTGAAGTTTCTCCTTGGGCAAAACATTCTTTGATTTCAGCACCAGGACTGTTGTTTCTAAATAAAATATTACAATATCTTGTACAGTACCTACATTAAACCAAAATAGCTGGTAAGCAGTCCCTTTTGATATTAATGGGGATTTCTGTTTAAAACTTAGCAGTGCATTGCATCATGGTTACATAAAGAGCAGTTACTGAAATCCAGGTTTTCTACGTAGTTGGAAGAGCTTTCAGACTAAGCAGTCATCATTTTTTAAGTAAGTTTCTACAAATGTCCAGTCATTTTAAGAGAAAAAAAATAAAAATAAAAGAAATAATTTCCTTCATTTTTGACTATCTGTAGTAAAAAATTCTAAGGTTATGGGGAGGGACTTTCCTGCCAGGCAGCAGCAGGAACAGAGCTGCCCCATGATGGGGAACAAACCAGGAGCAGAGGGTGACCCCAGCAGGTCAGTGCTGTTAACTATCACAGCACACTCGCACAGGGGCAAAAATGGACAACCAGAGCTAGAGGCCACCAGCAGCCCCAGGAAACGCTGGGGAATCATGGGCAGAGGTTATGGGTAGGGGCCCCCATGTGATACTTGTCAGGGTCATTCATACCTGTAGCTTTCTACTTTCTTTGATTACAATATTTAATGCACGTAATATGCCAGCTGGGTTTGAAGAAACATTCATATAAAGGTCATTATTTGTGTAAATGCTTAGAAACCAGTGTAACCCAGAATATGAATTAAAATACAGTGTTTACCAGGTGTAAAAACATCTAAACTAGAATGTATAATATCTTCATATACCTCGTAAACGGCTGACTACATGCACAGAACATAACTGAATCCATTCAAACAAGTTTTAATAGTTCCCATGGTAATTACCTAAGAATCATCTAAGTAGATAAAACAAAAATCAATTCATACTTGGATGACTTGATTTCTAAATGTCCATTATTTTTCTGATGTTACTAAATGGAATGAAATATTTCCCAGGAAAGAAAAAGGTAGGATCCCAATTTGATTAAGACCAAGTAAACAAGGTGGTATTTATTTATTTATTTATTTATTTATTACATTTACTATTTTGGTGCACTGATACAGAAAGTAGCTCTAAAACACAGTCCAATCCCTCTTCTCCAAGTCAAATCTTGTATTCCAGCATGGTAAGCCTAGAGTGTGTGCTCTCACAACAAAAGAAAAAATAAATAGCTAGTATTTTACAAATTATCACATGTAACTCAGTATTTTATTCTGGGAGTGAACAAGACTACTGCTGCTTTAAGGAAAGAAGATCTCCAAATGGTTTATGAAGTGATAGATCATATATAAATAGGTTGTTTGCTCTCAGTACAGATGCCATCATTACTAACTACTTTCAGGCTCTTTGAGAGCTAAATAATTTCGTAATGCATCATTGAACATTTAGTTGCTTCGCTAGCAGATGGTTTCAGGGGTCCATCTGCTCACAGCAATGTTTTCAACAAGCCCCCTTCACCTTCACCAAAAGGTTCAGAAGCATTGGAATATTCATCCCTCACCACAGGTGCCTTTCCTGGAGCCTCCCCATACACAGACAGAGTGGGTCGCACTCTCAGAAAGACAGAGGTAGTTTCTGAAATGTGTGACTTAATCTATTGTGTATAGACTACTTCTGCCAGCATGTGAAGATAGCAGCAATATTAGGAAATACAAAGCACCGGGTTACCTGGAAAACAGCTTTCATTTGTCAGGGGTAGATTTTTAATAGCCTCACATCCAAATACAAAGAGTGGAATACATTTTAACAGTAATAATTCTGTGTACACAGTAACAGTTACGTTTAACTTTGTGTACACTGTTACTTTTAAAATAACTATTCTATACAAGTATAAAAATAGTTATATATATACAAATATATAAGATACTATTAAAATTTATTCAATTCTTTTCATTTAGATGCATACATGGTTAAAAGATCAGTGTACAGCGTAAATATCCAGGTACCAGCTGCTAAAGAGAGAAATCTGATATAGTAGAATACAAAAATGTCAAATATACATTGCCTTGTAATTCTAAGAAACACAACAGCCAGGGAATGTTATAGTAATCTTCCTATGAATTGCCTGTCCTGTACTAACTCCCATGCAGGAAATGCTGTGAAGGAACTCAAGACCAAGCTGCTAACCCTTTGTTGTCCTTTTCAGTTCTAAAGCTTCTGAAAATTTCCAGAAACTGAAACACATCTCTGACCGCTGAAGGGTGGTTTCATGATTTTATTTTGGCACATGACACCATTTGGCTCTTACTATTGACTGTGTAGCTTGGTGGAAGTGGCTACAAGCAAAGCACTTCAGCTGAAAACTTCAATTTCTTGTCATTTAGTCTGACTAACTTTTTTTCTGTGAAGAACAGCTGTAGAGATACTCCCATCATTACTGAAACATTAGTGAAGCTGTCTTCTGAGCATTAGCAGCACACTCCTAGAAAAAGCAAACTGACAGCAAATCAACAGTCTCCTTTTTGTAGAGTACAGCTCCAAACTTCATTCTCATGAAAGATTAACCTTGAATTTTGTAAGTAGCAGGGTAATACTGCTGTCTGCAGGTCAGGCCATACTCAGATCTTTCTGTCTACTTCTGATTCAGTGAAGCAGGACAACATACCTTTCTAAAGTTTATACTCAGAGGGTCCTAAAAAAAATCTATGTATTACCTTTTCCTTCCCACAAAAACTTGGCAATTTAACATAGTAAATTTGAACATTTACTGAACAGGAAACACAACAGCTCATCCTGAAGGTCAGGGTTTTCAGTAAAGGGGACAGATTTCTAAAGCAATATGGGGAAGAGATGTGAATTGGGGTCTCCTTCCTATTAGGTGAATACATCAATCACTGGGTAATGCAAGAGACCATCACTAATTTTGCACGTTTTGTTGACGTTCCTTGTGGTTGCTTTATTTCTCTTGGCTCCTTCCATCCCTGCTGTAATACCATGTTGTATGCTGAGTGAACTGTTGTAACATCTAAAGTCTTTATTTCGCCTATCTTGGAGTAGGATGAAGTGTAGGGAAGAATGAAATTTGAGGAGGATGCATTATTTTGTTTAGCTGGAAAATAAAGTTTTCAGATTTTCCAGATATTACCAGATTGCTGACAAAAGATCTCATATTACATCAATGCAGGTACATCAGTCATTGAAACGCTGTTTGAATCTCAACTATAGTTTGGGATATAAATGTTTTTCTCTGCATAAATATACTTTTTTTTTTTAATCATGTACAATAAATAACAATTGTAAACAGCACTTTTAATAAAAATCTGTCATGTAAAATCATTTTATGAAAGGAGAGGTTTTATCTGCACTGTACTTGGGAGTTAACATGTCAATAAAAAATGTGTTTTCCTTAAATATACAGATAGACTGTACCTGCCAGAGTAGGTATAATAAACCAACAGTTTGAATCTATGGATACATGATGGCTAAAATAGAGTCCCCAACATTATAAAAGCACTCAAATTGAAAAATTAACCATTCAAAAATGTAAAAGATTTTTCTGTAATGCTTACCAGCATTATATATTGTATATTCAGCATGTGTATACAGCCACAAAATAATAAAAACTATCATAATTTTGTGTTCAAAAATAGCATCAATGAGATCCAAGCAATTTTATTCTTGGAAGTAAGAGATTGCATTTTATACCAGCACTGTCATTCCCATCTATACTGTCTACTTTGTTTTGTTATAGCATCACATTATTGTTTTAGATGGCTGTGTAAGTTTGTGATACTGCAATCTTTCTCCAGTGAGTAGCATCACTTACATTTTATGAGACTGCTCATTTTAGGAGACTGTTCTTTTTTGCAGGTGCAGAAACTCAGCCTAGATAACAGGTGATTTTTTTTTTTTGTAGGTGATCACATATTCATCACAAGAGAATTTCGTGTTAGAGTGGACAAAAATCTGACACCTACCAAATAATTAGTTCTAACTACTCTTGCACATGATAAATAAGAGGGTTAGAAGATACAATCTGAACAAATCCTTGTCATTTACACCCTAAAAATACTGTGTCAAAAATCTGTTGCAAAAATGTTCACAATGCACTCTCTAAATAAGGGGTCAATAATAATAATAATAATAATAATAAAGGGTCAATGAAGTTCCCATGTCTTTGGTGCAGTGTACTGCCCAAGTTAACTGAATGCTTCATGAGAAAAGTAAAATGTGCAGATAAGTGATTGCATCTTCTCTTATCTGTGACTGCATCTTACTCATCTGCTACTCTAAATGTAAATTCAATTTTTTGTTCTGTGTCATCAAGGATGGCTCACATCAATATGGCTTGGGTCTCGTTTTTAAAAAACAGAAAGAGTATTTCTACATATACACAACTTTTCCAAAGATTTTTAATAATTGCACTTGTGAATACAAGAATGGAAGGGGGAAATACAACAGAAAACTGCAATATATATTTTTTACTACAAAGAAGAAAACTTCATAAAAACATACCAAATATTGAAGAGGCTCATATCTGATTCAGAAACTAATCCCGCCTATAGTTTTTAAGCAATCTTATAGTATTTCCTTTCTTCTGGTGTTTGGCGAACCAGTATTTCTTCTCTGTTCAAATGACATGACAACTTTCTCTTCATTAACTTCCTCACTCTGAATTTTGAGTAATTGTCCACTGGAACAAAAACTATAATACTTTCAAGCTACCAGCTAAAACTTGGGAACAGACAGCTGTGAACAATCCAAACTAAAACTGAGGCTGACTAGCACAAGGTGAGCCCCTAACAGAAATACAATCCAATTGGTCCTGATTTCTGACATTGAAAGCCCAAAGTAGGCCTTGTTTTCCTCTCCCCTGTAGACTTTGCCAGGATTAAACCTCATTCAGACCCTGAGTAGTCAAAGTCAAATATCACTACTCTCATCCCATTGATCCATTTCATAGCACAAACCATAAGCAGCAACCAAAGTGGAAGAAAGGAAAATGAATAAAAGAATGTGTGATAAAGATGGTATAAATATTACAGTGAACAATTAATAAAGAGAATATTTAGTCTAAAGAAATTAAAGTGAACTGTAGAAAAACATCAATTAGATCTTTTAATAACATTCTGTTGAAAACATAAGAAAACATTTAATAAGAAACAATCTTATACTAGCAGAAAGATATTTGGTATGTCTTTAATATCTCTGACTTCTATGTATTTAAGTTACTGTTTTATAACTTGAATCACACTTGAGTCTTTGCTGGATTGCTCATCAGAAACAACATGCCTTCAAAACATACATGGAAGTATGGAAGCACCCTAAAAGAGAAAAAGAGTCAATAATTGAATCTGACATTTCACTAAAATTGAGTCATTTAAATGAAAAATCAAATCAGAACAAATTGATTAGTATCTGCTTTATGACATCTTTTATGCAATGTAAGAGGAAATGTTACCAAATGTAAACTTTATTATCTGAGATTTAACATTAATTTTCTGTTGGACTGAAATTTTATGAGAGTAATCCCTGTTTGAAAAATCCATCTGCTTCCAGATCAGGAGAGATTATTATTATATTATTATTTTTTTTTCTTTCTCTCTAGAGAAGGAATTATGGCCAAAAAAAATGATGAGATTCCAGATCTTGTTCTCTATGCCTCACTGTACTAAGTACTCCTAAATCTTTAATTTATCTTGTTGTGATACACCAGAAAATTGGTGTAAGATGGACGGGGAAGTTGCAGTTAAAATACATCAGCTCAGATTTTTCTATGTTTTGACCTAGAACTAACATGACCTATAGCTCTGCTATGTTAGTATAATTCCAAATCATCCTCATGTTAATATGATATCATTTTTATATGATTATATCACTGTAGTTAGTGAACCTTAATAGTCATTCAAAAGATTGGACTGCCAGTGCTATTTTTGTTATATGTTTTGAATTGTATTTCTCATTTCAATGTTGGAACAAAACAATTGTGAATTAAAAAACATTCATTAAAGAAAAATATCTCCGGCATTTATAAAGATACTACAGCTACTGAGTAACTGACCCTTGATTTTAAAATGTGTAAATTATAGTGATTAAATCTAAGTCAATTTAAGCATTTCATTAAACATGAAGGATTATGTTGGTATCTATGTATGATTTCAATTCATTGCTAGCTGAGTTTTTTTGCTTCTTATTACTAGCCATAGTAGTCATTATTCCCCTGTTTTAGATGTTCGTAAAAACTTTTAGTGACTCTAAATATCTTCCATTCCAAAGCTATATTGATGAAGAGTATTATCTTATAGGATAACTTTTAAATGAGTTTAAGAAATAAACTAGAAGAATAATCAAGTAAGAGTTTGACGTGAAAACTAAAGTGCCTTAAATCATGAACACATAAAGAAAGAGAGTGTTGGAGAACAGAAAACATTTATTTCTTTGTCTAAGCAGTGATTAACATACACATATATTCATAGATATTAATACTTTTTTTTTTCTTTTTTTTTTTTTAATTAGGCCCATGGAATTAATACATTTTAATTATAGAAACCTTACCATGAGGCTCTCCACTATGTTTCAAATACAGAGCAAGATCTACATAATGGGTTCTCAGACTTTACACCCACTGTACTTCATCTACTTCTAAAGGAAGTCCGATAAGCCTTGACTGATAGCTTTTCCCTTTTGATGCCACCACAACATTTCTAATCTTCCAACATTGTTTCATAAGGAATTTGAGTCATTTTCTGTCCTGACTGTGATGTCTCTAATGTTAGCCTTGCTTACATGTCTAACAGAACACAGGATGTTTCCTCTATTTCTGGCCTCTGGGTCTTTCTTTAAAAGAAAAAAGCGAACAAACATGCCAAGTGGTATAAAAAAGTGGGATGTCAGGGCTCTGGAGAAATACTGACATTCCATGTCTACAACCCATATTTTTTAAGGCAGTGTACAAGTTGGAAAACCACCAGTGGCAAGAGCAGTTGCCATTTTGAATTTTATTCCAACTCTCACAGTAACACCACAGAAGATACTATCAAGCTTTTAGTTTCTGTTTACAAATGCAGGTAGACAGTGGCCTAAGTTGGAATGATGCAAAACATGCCAAATCAATTACTGTATAAGTCTGGGGGCTGCACAGTTTTTATCCGTATAGAGAGAGCTTGATGTCCACCAGATATGTCCTTTAAAACATGTAAGTAAATAAAAATGAAACAGATAAGAGATGAATAAAGGGAAATTTTAGCCTTTTATTTATTTGCAAATTGATGAATTATAAGTGTAGAGATAACCAAGCTTGTGTTTTATGAGATATTTTCCTGACATTACAGAGTTTAAATTCAGAATTCATTTTATCAGGAAGCAGTTGTCTTTTTGCTGAAGAATACAATTCAATAAATTATAGAAAATAAAGCTTCCCCATTACTTGAAGTACAAAAAACTTTCTTATATTGTTGTGTGGATGACCGTTATCCTCAAACTGATGTGATTTTAATTTATTTCACATATGATCGAGAATACTAATAACCTCTTATAACTAATTTACCTTTAAATTTTTGTTAGTGTGTGTGGCAATGAGTATGTTTATCTAGTTAAAATATAAGTCCAATGTGGCACATCAATCTGCTCTGACACATTAATATTGCTGATCTGAAAAGTCTGCCTGAATTTTTAAATGTAAGTTAAAGCATTAAAATTAAGGTGACTTTTAATTGTAGCTGCAAATTGTATAAAGTTCCAAAAAGTGAGTATTAAAATCAAGCCAAAAATATGCTGTGATGTAATTGAGTCTGTACATACAGAATTAAAGAATAATCACATTATTTCATTAGTGTGTTGCCTATGAAAGGTAACAAAACAGTCCATTAAAATAATTAATACACATAAGAGTAAGTTTTATTATTCTTAGATGGAATTTGTGGTGGCAATAATTTTCAATTATGTTTCTCTTGCTTTGTTTAGATACTGAAATTCTATTCTCTTTGACAATGGAGTTTTATTCATAAGCATATATCAACCAAGAAAAAAAATAATATTTTAGTTTGATTTATTTATAATCTTAAATCAAATGGAATCAGTCTCACCTGCAATAAGTGAATCTATATCACTGTTTTCATTTGAAGATTTGGCCATGTTATTTAAAGCCTAGTTTCTGGGTAAAATCATTAAGATTTTTTACATAGAACATGGTACGAGGATTTATTTTCAATAATAATGACAGGATGCTTCTCTGACTAATCATAAAGAAAAGCTTCAATTTCTAAAATGCAAGATTACAATGTAGTATACTTGAATATTCACTCTTCTTGTTGTTTTGAAAGCTGGGAAATAGTTTAGTTTCGCTTTATTATAAATATGTCTGTGCCCATATGATTGTTCTGGAGAGGAAAATATTATAATGTGCATAAAACAATTTATAGGAAAATGTAGTGTGCATTTAAGTACTGCATGAAGCTTTTGCGCTGACGCACTGACCAGTAATTTAGTCCATACCAAAGTAATTATTTATAAGAAGTATTATTTACAGAATCTTCAATATATCTTCCAGAGGTATACGCATTAATTCGATATTTTTTTTTCATTATAAAATTACCAAGAGACTTTTCAGTTTATAGGCAGCATTTTTAACCAAGTTCAGAACATAGATCATAAAGCTTATATTTTCTTCTGAAGAAAACAGAAGTTTATCTCTTTCAGACTTATCTGTGACTTATCTCACCTTTAAGAAGAATCACAACATCTTTGAAATTTTGCAACAACCCTTCAAACTCCATCTTTAATTCATACGGCTTTCTTTCGTTATCGGCAAATCTGATTGTTCTCATCATTTGGAGTTAAGAAAACTTCTAGTGTTGGACATCTGAAAGGCAATTAATTCTATATTTTTAGGAAGGGTGTTTAATTACATCTAAAAAAAGTAACATCAAGTTGTTCTAGGGTGGAGGAGAATGGATGAAGGCATCTATTCAACCATTTAAACAAATGCCCTGTGTTCTTTTTGGAAAAGACAGGGGCTCCCTGCACCCATTTCTGCTCCAATTTAATGAAGTTGTTAAAGTAGCAAGACTGACAGGTTAATTATCCTTTATAAAAGGGGGACAAATTGAACTGTGTCTTTCCATCATTTTTTGATATATCCAGAAGCTCCTGAGGTGCTCAGATGCCACTCTGGTGAATAGAACAACTAATCCACTCTGCTATTCTTTGCTGACCCTGGTCCCCCCATCGGGGCCTTGCAGTATATTGCAGTTGATTTTTTGTTTCGCATTCAACAGATTCCACTTTATTATAAATTCAGAAGGATTTTTTTCCTCCATATGTTGGCTGACAGCTCCCCTGAAATAACTGATGGCTAAATTTAAACTCTGATGAAAATTAACCCGAGTGTTAAATGCAAACAGGAGCTGCTTGGAAAGAAAAGAGTTATCATGGTAAATGCCAAACAGTGGAAAATGTGTGTAAATTAATGGAGTCTTACTGGTGACAAGCTGTCAGGCAGTTTGATGGCTCTCGCTAGTACTTCAATCCCACTGAAGTTGGCCAGAGGGCAACATGGACAAGTCCTGCTTTTCAAAAAGACCGCGGGATGCTTGACAGTAACGCTAACTAGATCATCTAAAGTTCATGGTCAAATAAGATATTTTTTTTTCTTTTTGCAAAGCTTTGCACTAAGCGGAGTTCATGCACAGCTGGGCTATGAATGAGATATCAAATTGCAGCTTCAGGATAGCGGTCAAAACAGAATGCAGATTTTAAAGATCAGAGAGTGATGGTGAAAGGAATTCAGTTAATTTCAGATAGACATTAATATTCTTGTATTGCTGTATTTGTTGAGCACAGAGCAGTGCTTGAGGGCTTACTCATCCCTCTGAAAAGGGAAATCATCCCTTTTCAGATTGTATTTTAAATGGGTTTAAAAACTGATATTCATTTTACTCATTAATTGAATCCTTCAACTGACACATCCTTCAACTCTAAAGAAACCATTGATATATATGGTAAGATATACTTTATCCACTATTTTTTATTTTTCTCTTCTGTTTTATTTTTCAGCATTTGTATGCCTTATATTTAATAAATTAATTAGTGCCCTGCTGCCTTCAGGAGCAGTGCAGTCTAGCTATTGACTTCTATGGAAGTAGTACCTAATTCTGACAGCATCTACTCTCATATCCTCTGTTCAAGCACAGTTTTAACATTGATTAAACTAATTTAATATGAATTAAGTTGAAACCAGCATAATGATTCTGGGTGTGGACTACACTTTACAAACCTAAAAGAGTCTGGTCCCAGCTGAGTTTTTTCCAAAAATTAGAAAGAACCATCTTAAAGCAAGTGTTCTAATCATGAAATCTTTTGTTATTGTTCTTCTTGTTCTTGTTCTTGTTCTTGTTCTTGTTCTTGTTTTTAATTATATTCTCAGTCAAATTAGTCAAACTTTTACTTAAATCATTTGTAGATTGGGCATGGAGTGTGAGACTCTATGAACTCTCACTCCTGTGGATAATTCATGGTTGCCAAATGTTTACATGTAACAGCAATATTCCTTATGAAAATGGCTGTCTGTCATTGTCTGGATCATTTAGATTAATGCTCAGACAGACTGTTTTTAAAATCTTGGTAAATGTCATACGATGTACAGAGGAATTATATTTGAATAATACCTTGAAGAGGACAAAAGATGAAGTACAGAGCTACCCACCATGAGCCATCTAACTCATGTGACCCCCACTGCTTCATGTCACCTCCTGTGACTGATGTCAACTGTCCACTGATCTGTTCCTCCATGGCCTTTCTCCATGGATTACAAATGCTTTTGCCAGTTCAAAAAAGGCACCAACTTTTTGACATTCTACTTTTACCTCCGCAGAAAGTTGGCTCCCCCATGAAAATGATCTCTGCCAAAAGATCAGGGAAGACAAGATTATGTCCAGAATCAATTAATCCCATTTTGTCTATATAAAATCATTTCAGTCTTGACTTCTGATATACTATGAAACTGGAGATCTGGACTAAGAAATCCTATAGCTTTCAGTATACAGTTTCTGTTTTACACTTGGAATTCTTGATTCTTTTAGGTGAAACAGAAGTAAACTAACTCATAACTGAAGATGCATTACATTCACTGTAAGTTTTCTTTCCCTGAGCCTCTTCTTTGTAGAAGAAAGAGTGACAGATGATATATTATTACAACCAGGTATTTAAGCATAGCTTAATGATGAGCATTGAAGCAATTCCATCAACTTCTTTGAGATTTCTCATACGGTTAAAGTTAGTTCATGAGTTGCTAAATCATATCTGCTTCATGTGCTTAATTGTTAGAGAGAAGAAAAATGTAGTTTAAATAGTCTGAATTCTTTGATTCATTTACTTGTTAATTGTACTGGTAGATGTGGATTATACAGGGTTGTTTTATGGGTAAGTCAACACAACACTGAGAAAGCCAGTGCTCTTTATAAAGCTGTCCTTATAAAGTAGCTCAAAAGAAATGATTAAAATGGAAAGGAATTTACAATCAGTTCCATAAATGAATCTCTCAGAAACTTAGAACCAACACTATGTTGGTTACTTTCTAGATTTCTCTCCCATGCCTGCAATATTTTTGCTTTTTCTTATATGAGGAAGACTTCTTGGTCAGTAAACTTAGAAACAGTCTCATAAACTATTATTCTAATTACTATTTCATAGTAATTTTTTTTCTCCATATTTTCATAAATTTGCTGTGACAGTAATATGCATTGCTGTTTTTCCCTTTCATCAATCAATTTTAAAATCTAAATTATATAGAAGGAAATCTTATCATTATAAAAATGTTTGCCAAGAGAGAATCATTCAGTATTGTTTCCAAGACTGTAGCAAGGTGAGGTTCATAACTGTGAGCACTTTAACTGTAAATCTTTTTTTCTCTGACCTGTACAAGTTAAGCTGTGTGTTTCATAATTTTCACAACCCTTTTGATTCTACACTACTGTATGTGGGGACAGAGGTGGTTTATGAAACAGACTGGAGTAATCCTGACTTTTTTTAAAAGAATGGGTTTTTTGTTGTTACTTCAATGAACTGGGGGAATTCCTCTGCAAAAATTGAAGGAGATGAATTTTGCCAGAACTTTGAGCTAGATATTGCACCTGTCATGTAGATATGATGGCACACAATTTGCTCTCCTGCTTTGCTTCTACCACCTTTTGCAGACAGACAAAAAGGCTGAGCACACCCTTACCTCTGAGCACCCAACAGCATAACAAATACATGATTCACCTGAAATGTATTAAATCCATACCTTCCAGTTTCTGCCCTGATATTATGACCAGTGATGTATTATGTACTTCTTTCTTTTGCATTTTAAAATGCTATAACAAATAAAGACTGTCATTCATACATTTCTACAGCACACACCATAAGGAGACTCTTCTCCATAAATAGGACCTATTGACCAAATAAATTATTTTTAGAAAGTACTGTATTAACCTGATCCTTGAAGGTTCATGTGATATTCAGGCCTGTGAATTTACTAACAAGAAATCATATTGACCATGGTGGAACCCAGTGCAGGGATGACTGCAGTTGTTTTTACATAACAGTATTTTGAAGGTACATGGTCAGCCCCTTTCCTTTTCTAGTTTAATGGCATGTGTTCAAGCTCCAAGACGGCAAGGTTGCCAGTCTTCTAGACTTGGGGACATTTGCTATATATATTGTCAAAAATATCAAACCATGGATTCATCTACAGGAAGAGGAATACCTTCCAGAACCCTTAGTTTCCACTAGAATCCAAAAAAAAACAATGAGAACAGATGAGTTCTTCTTATCTTCTCCATGCACACAGAAGGTGCTTTGCAGGACAAACACAGCATGCTTAACACCACATTTGCCATATGTTTTAGGTTAAATGGACCTCTCATGGAAAAGAGGGGCTGCAAGAAACATTTAAAATTAAATATCCAGAGCCTTGTGATTCGGGACCAGGTCTGCTTTCTACTTCACAGACAGCACCCTTTATTTCAGACACCATGGGATTGCTTCTTTCCTGATGTACACACAAGTATGTGAAATCAGAAGGTGGAATGGTATGCAGCCTTGGTGAAACCAGAGGAACCAGCTCATGCTCAAGTGCAAATTGCTGTGAGCCAAACGAACTGGCTGTGTAGTCAGAGCAGGATTCAAGAAAGGCCGATATTAGAAAGAGCTCTACAGCAGAGAGCACCTTACAAGCAACTAAAATATGGAATCCACAGATCCAAAGCAGTAATGTGAAACTGCTGCCCCTGCAAAAAAAAAAAAAAAAAAGGTTCTATGTATCTTAGGAATGTTGATATGGTTGTTACAGTAAATGATGCATCATTTACTTGCCTAATCAATAGAAAGCTGATTGACTATCAAGTGTGACTTTGGCAATCTTCCTGAGCCAGGAGATTTAAAGAGTAAATATTTTCTAATTCTATAGTCTTAAAAAATAACAAAATAAAAATCACAACTCCTTAGGGAGCTGTAATCTTCAGTGCCCAATGTTATCCTACATATTATAACGCATGGTTGTGCAGAAATACAGCTAGTCTCTTAAATTCTCTCCAGAACAGGATGCAGCAGGGATCTGTCAGCATGGTCTTGTGTGAGTGTTATTTGCACAGCTGGAAGTGTAGAGCAGATTAGACTAAAATACTTTTAGTCCTCAGCCAGTGTCTCTTGCACAGAGCTGTGCTGTGCCATGCGTCAGTCTCACTGAGATCTGGCAAAGGGACTGCTAATACAGCTCATTTCTGCTTGGCGCTGACATGTCTACTTGTAGAGTTCCTGCAGTATTTACCACTCTGTTGATGCTTCAGCCCAGAACTACTTCCCACTTGGCGAAATTTAAACATGTCCATAATGACCAAGTCCTGTCATTTGTATGCCTTGCAGCTCTTCTTTGAACAGTCTTTTTAGTGACTGCATAATAGAAATTTATAATTGATCCTTGAAAGTTGACTCAAGGATGACATTTTTTCTGATGAACATCCTGTTCCTTGAGATGGAAAATCCCTATCCTTTCCCCAAAGAGACTTGGCATTGTTTTATTTAAAGGAGGGGTCTGTAGGAAAGAAGGAGAATAACCAACCTAGAAATCTAGGTTTCTTCTGATATTTTCCAGGTCCTTCTTCTAACAACAAGCAGGTACATGAGAACAATCCCATATTTCTCTGCACTCACTTTTTGGTGAGGTGGTGAGGGCTGCTTTTTTTTTATAATATCATTATTTATATCTTTTTTACATTATCATAGGTAGTAGAAGCTGGTTTTGCTTAAGAGCTATTCTACTACATGGACTAAAAGAGAGTTTGCTCCCAACTTTTGCAAAAAAGTAAGCAAGGATAAAGAGAACTCCCGAGCAGTATGTTTAGGGAGGTAAGAGGAGAATGTGTCAAAGCTGATGAGCTGAAAGTCATGGCAAGATGCCAGGTTGATGGACAATGCTGAAAGGGATCAAATTAGAGAGATGGGATTTAGCAGCAAAGAGACCAGGGAGAAACAATAGTTAACATAGAGAAGGTAAAATGAGGAGCTATCTTCTAAGAGAGAAAGTAGGAGTGATGATATAAGGTTACAGGACAAATGCAAATGGAGCAAGTCAAGACAGGTAAATGCACCTGATGTTCAGCTGACTCTTCATCATGGATGATGCAGTATGAGAGGAAGAAAGTGGGTGAGGAGAAGAACAAGGAAGCCATCAGTCAAAATCAGAGAGGAATACTAAGGGAAGGGACCAAATGAAACTTGTGGCAGCAGAATTAGATGGTGACTGAAAAAGAGAGAAACTGAATCCTCAACTGAAAAAAAAAAAAAAAAAAAAAAAAAGCAATTAAAAATTTAGAAGGGAATGGGAGTAGCCTTTTGCACACAAGTCATGCAACATCTGGGGGATGAACAGCACAGGCAGTACCACAAGGAGCCCTTGTGCCAGTCAGTGTTGGAAGCAAAAAAAAAAAAAAAAAAAAGAATGGAAAGATCTTGAACACTCTTGTGTTAAGAGACAGGAGAAGAAACAGATTGAGAATAGTCACAGGGGAAAGATGGAAAAGTAATATGAAGTAGGAGGATGAAAAGCTGGCCAACTTTGTACAGGTGTCACCAAGGGCTGGGGAAGAGGGAAGAACTGGGAGAGTTCCTCATTAACAGTCCTTAACAGTCCTTTGCACCCTGTACAAAGCAGGATCTAAAACATGTATTTCTGTATATTTTTAAACTGATGACCACAAGATTTACAGTAGAAGGTTAACTTCAGATTTGTATCTGTAAAGTGCTGGAAAAAAAGTCTCTGGAATGCTGTGTTACTAGTTTTCTTGCCAGACCACAGTTATTAGTTCTTTTACCAGAGCATCAGTTGTCTTCCCTAAAGTCTATGAATCTGCTTTAGTGATAATACTGACCTTTTGACCTTTTGCTTATTTTTCTGATGGATCAGAGATTAGCTTTCATACTCAGTCAATATATTATTACAACTTATAGGCAGATCATCTGACAAATTATTAAACAGGGTGGCCTATGGTAACTCTGTTGTGGATATAGAGGTGCTTTTTTTTTCCTTTCCCTTTCCCTTTTTTTTTTAATTAACATATGATACTCATGAAGCTCTGGTAATTAATTTGTTAAAATATTGCAGAGAAAAGGTCTACATATGTTTAAGATACTAGTTGTGTTTTGTTTTGTTTTGTTTTGTTTTGTTTTCACTTTTTCCAGCTCCTATTTAATGCTCATTAACAGCTATTCAACTTAACATCTTCAAATCTGTTGTTTCTCTCATTCTTTTGGTAAAAAGATCTTTTTACATCACCCATAAAGAAAGAGGAATTCACTCCCTTGAAAGTGCCTACCTTTCCAATTAGTGTATTCAAAATTCTACATTTTCTGTTTGCCTGCAGGTATGTTGAATGAAAGAAGATTTCAGACTTCTCCAGAAACAACTTCACTAAAAATATTAATAATAAAATACTAATATAAAAACTCCTACCGAATAAGATGCCCCTGGTCTTGTTACCTTTTTAGATGTCAGAAAACATTTCCATGAAATGTGTTCTTACAAGCTAGTCTGAACTGCTCTGAAATGCTCAGTGGTTTGTGTTGAGTGGCATTACTATTGCAGACCTCTTGTAAAGGTGTTTTATCAGATGATGTTTTGACAGATTTTTACAGGCATGATTTTGTTTTCCCTTCCTTCTTCTATGAATAATTGGAAAAATTGATTTAAAATCTCTCCCTCTCTTGTGCATTGAGAAAAAAAAAAAATATTTTTAAGTCTTTACCTACTTTTGAAAGGCAATTAAAAAAAAAAATGCTTCCAAAACTCCTGCAGTTGGAATTGCTGGAATTACACTGCTGTTTGGAGTTAGCAGCCCATAGGCCAGCATTAATAGATAACCAAGCTTCTTGCTGGTTTAATGCAGTATTAGCAGGCTCTCAAACATCCTGAGTGTAAAGAAGCAATGCGAAGCCTAATCAGTGACCGACTTTCCGATCCCCAGCAGATTAAAAATAACAAGCCTGCAAAGCAGAGGAGCCTGAAAGATGCAGAACTGTCCTGTAGCGCTGTATCAGTCTACAGGTAACTGACACTGCAACTTCCTCTAAATAACTCAAGCCGGTCTTGCTTCTCCATCTTTTTACCTTCCTTGCCATCTGTTCCTGCTGCTCCTGCAGCCTCCCCGCTCTCCTCCCACCAGGGCCTGTCTAAGCAGAAGGGTACGAGAGCCTCTGATGAGGTAGGCCTCGGGCCCCTCCATCACTCCTAGCCACGAGGAGAGCACCAGCTGTCTGGCTTCATTTGCATTTTCTCTCCAAAATAATGAAATTAGCCATGAGTATCCTGAGGTGATGTGAGACGCAAATTTAGGCTCAATGTGTCAGTGTGCACTGGGGAGGGAGAGAGAAGGTCATGGAGGCATTCAGAAGATGCTCACAGCATGGAAATTGAGGGCAAGAAAGCTTCTGCCTGCTGCAAGAGGCACAAAAGCCCTGCAACTGAGGGAGACGCTCAATGTGCACCGAGCCTTCCCACTGCTCTCAGCCTATGTACTCACATCCTTATGCATGACAGATATGTCTGCATCGCACCAGTAAAACCTCCAAAGTGGTTGCCAACAGAGGGATAAAATACAGCTGTGTTTTAGCTTCTTGCCAGTCATACTCAGGTCAGCAGATAGCTGAAAAGTATGGCTAGACAGTATTTTAATTTGTAGGTTACAGAAGTTTGTGAGGAGGCCACTCTTGCCTCCCAACACACATTTGCCACAGTGCTACCATTTTAATTATCACAGTATTTGGTCATTTAGGACTTGCCACAGCTGGTGCACAGCATCACAGTTCCCTCACTCTCCTTCTTATTTCTTGTTGCCTGAAGTAGAGAGGAAAATGTTTGCTGAAATATTCCTAAAACTACTGCTAGCACAGCTGAATGAGAACAAGCTGAGATTCAAGCCTTGCAAGCTCTGTTTGTGCTATGGATGTTTGCTGTTTCTTCTGGTTTTGCTCTTATTCTTTGCACATTCATAAATTGTGTATTTATAGAATGTATGAGTAAGTTGGTGCTTCACATTCTGCAGTGTCTTTGTCTTAATATTCTCCAGTGATAAACATAAAGAATCTTTGGATAGTCCTTAGGTTACATGTAAAAGAATTAGAACAGTGGACTACTACTGCATCTAGATGAAGACAAAAAAAATTTAGAAATAGCCATTTAGAAATAAAATAATAAAATAAAATAAATATAAAATAAAATAAAATAAAATAAAATAAAATAAAATAAAATAAAATAAAATAGACAAAAAATTACCTTCATTTGTGTGTATATTTGCTCATAGAAGCTTACGAATTACTCTATGCATGTAAGCAAATTATTTTGAGAGAATGTTATGAAATATTCTCAGAAAGCAGAAGTTTTAGTCTATAAAAGTTAGTATTCACTCACAAGTGGACACTATAATAGACTTATCCTATCAAAGATAATCAATGCACTCTGATTGTACTATCAAATGCTCACATTAAACTTGAAAAAAATGAAAACAGTTAGCTATGCATCATGAGCTTATCTCGGGGGATTAGTTTGAGCAATTAATATAGTAGATCAAGAATATAGTAGACTATAGACAGTTTAGATTATCTATTATTTCAATGCAAATTATTTGCTCTACTGCAGCAAGCTAGCTACGTGCATATAAATATGTGTGTGTGTGTGTGTGTGATGACATATAGTCCCAGCTTCCAGGACAGATGTGGCAACTCAGGACACCTCCTTCTGAGGTTGAACTTCCATTTGTCCCTGTAGAATATTCGAGTGTTCCCCCCAATTTTTCATCTTTCATTTCATGTATATATCAACTTCATGGGTTTTTCTTCAAATAGGTTTGTTCACTGGGTCATAGAGTCTCATGTTGGGTGGCCCAATTTAATCATAAATATTTATCATAAGATTTGAGTATAATTTGTCTTGATTTGCATTAATTGCAAAGTCTTGGTGATATCTTCAGCTCTAATTCAATTCTCCACTTCCATCTTGAAGCATATAGTACTTCATTATCCGCTCTCTGTTACCACTGTTCTCCACGTGTGCTTAAAGAGTAAATAAAGGTAGAATAAGCCAAGATGGTCTTGACTAAATTTGGAAGTCTTCCCATTATTCTGAAGTGAAAGAAGACATTTTAAGATTGGCCCAGAATATTTTCAAGTTTGTTAGAATTTCCAATGGTTAAAGACAAATGGTTTTGCCATTTGTAGTACAGCAGAACTGTACTTGTAAGGTTAAGATCTGACTAAAGGTAGTATCCAGCACCTGTGATATTTCTGCATTTTCTTAAGGAGGACATACACATCTTTTTCTGCAGCCATGAAGAGGAGTAGATTCGCATGTGAATGGTTACTGCCCAAACATAGGAGGCATCTGCTTCTTAGGACTTTCAAAGTCCTGGTTTTGTAATATTTAATTTAAACGTCAGATACTTATCTAATGATGTAGATCTACCTATTTTTTCTCAGTTGCTTAATTCATTGTATCTCCCAGGTATTTCTCTGCTTACTCACAGTTCTGTATCATATATCATTTCCACTACTGAAATAACTTTCCAGACATCAAGCCATGGAAATATTTGGTTAGTAAAATGTGTAATCCAAGTACATGCTGAAAAATAGTCTCAAGAACCCAACTGTATCTATTTAATTATTTTTTTTGAAACCTTACATCTTTTAAGGACGGTGAGCATGGATGGTACAAAGTGTGCAGATTCTCTGAGATGGAGCAAGATAAGAAATACTTTGGCATCTACAGTTGTTCTCAGATCCACTCAGGATGTCTCTCTTGATTTATTCACCAGACAGAATGATTTAAAGATATGATAAAGGACAATGGAACGTCTTTACTACATCAACCTTTAATAGTTTAAATTGCAGTAAAATGAATTTTTTTTTTTTGCATTCTTACTTTCTTGCAATCTTGCAAACCTCTTCTTTCTATTGCAAGTTATTTTTCCGAACATACCAATGACTCAGACTTCTTCAGTGCTTACTCACCACTTATAATGATGCACCTTTCCTGACAGCTCTTCATGTCAGTCAAAAGTCTGGGTCAGGCACTTATCAATTGACCCTGTGTTAAAGGTAGACCTTCATTTCAGCATCTGTCAATAGCATCTTTTGATGCATTTAGAGTGAAGGTTGTAGCAGTAGAGTGATTGCTCAGTATCAGCAAGTGAGCATGCATGGAGTTTGAAGAAATGGAAACATTTCTAAAGCTCTGAATCCAATCTGGTTTCTGGCTTATTGGTATTTAATAAAATAAACCTTTTTTATTCTTTGTCTAGAGGAAAATTCTCATTACACTAGCATAACTGGGAGATGTGCTCATAGTGAGAAATGCAGTAAATCCTACCAATGTGCACAGCTAAAATCCTTGCTAATCTCACATCTACTTTATAATAGCAATGAACACAAATAAAATGCTGGTCTCTTGTACCGTACTAATGTGGAAGGAGAACCTTTTGATTATTAGCTGCAGTTACCATGAGCTCCCAACTTGGGATGGTGTCTACACTTCTCCTTCTGAGGTGTTAATCACAAATCTGCCAATTCTGTCCCACTTACAAGACAAGGAAAGAAATGTGAACATGTAAAAATTCACAGAGGGGCCCAGGAAAATTTCCCTGACACACTCCTGCTGTGACACCACAGCAATTGAAGAAGGCCTGTCATTTGGTTGTCAACCTTTGACCTCAACCAGACATATTTTGAAATGATGTGAAAAGAATTGCTGTGCTGTACGGCTGGCTCCATACAGCTTTGCATGTCTGTCCTTGATGTCAGTCAAAAGTAGTTAACTGGCACCCATGGAGTCTAAAAAAAAAGCTCCTTTAAAATATCAGTAATGACTTCTGTTAGCAAGACTAGCTCTTGTCAAGTAATGACTTTATGACATAAGGTATTGTTTATCTAGGCATCGTTCTCTTACTTGCATTTTAATGAGCCTAATTAATAATAAGTTAGAAGTCCTCAGCTATTTCTTCACAGCTGGACCATATGCACTAATTACACTGAGTGTGCAAACTTAGACTAATCCCTTCGTCAAAAGAAATATTTTAATTTAAAAACCTCAACGTACTTTTTTTTTTTTTTTTCCACTTGATTACTTTACAGATGTAATCTTTTCATTCTGGCAAATTTGCACAGAATCAAAGTAAACCTGGGAGTGGGGGAATTCCATAATTTATAATTTTTCTAGTGGTAGACTTCATTCTTAAAATAATTGAGGAAGATCTTTCAAGAGCAGAGTGGTGTCAGGTTCATTTCTGTTGTGCGTTAAGTTCCATAAAGGTAAGGGATAATCATTTTTAAGTTGAAGGATAATCACCAGTCTCTAAGACTAGATCCTTCCTCAACAGAGTTATAAAGCATAACTATTCTTAGGTGCAGACAAGCTGGAGTTGTTTCTATTGTTAAAACACAACAGAATGTATGTCACCAATTGAACAATTGCATAAAAGTGATATTATTACTTTGTCTATTAATAACAAAGTAGTCAATATTAGGTGAAATATTACCATTTTTAATTACTAAGGGTGGTTTCCCATAAATACGTATATTTGTAAACTTATGAAATTGGTTTTTATAATAATTCCTAGTCTTCATCTTATAAGGTAAGTCACTTGAGTAATTTATTACAATTTGCTTCTTTTTCAACATGAAAGAGTCTATACAGCATTGTCACAGACTTTTAATGGCACATTTAACTATACAACTCTCCACAGACTGCAATAGGGCACACTAGGGGCTACAGTCAATAATTACAGTTAATGTCAAACAGGTTCTATTTTTATATTAGATGATTAAGTATGCTGATAAAAAAATAGTAGCAGTATTCAATTAATAAGAGAAGGATGTTCAAAAAAATTCAGGTGTCAAAATTCTCTCACCAGATATGAAAATGTTTAGTCATCAGACGTTCTTATATTTTCTAACTTCATATGAGTTCAAGCTCACATCTGTCTATCTTCACAGCAGAAGCAGAAATCAAACAAGCCACATGAAACATGAAGCACCACTGATAGGATCACTGTTGTCTAGTTATGTTGCTTTCAAAAAAGTTTTGACAGCATTTAATAGTCCATTTATCTTTTCATGTTAGCCAGTAAAACATGCTAGATTCATAACCTTATTTGGGGACTTTCAATTTTGAGTTCTTTCAATCAGTATCCCAATAACAGCAACCTCAACATATATTTGGGTATATTCTTAGCAGGTGTGTTGTGTACCTGAGCCCAGGTTTTCTACTCTTTACAAGTTACAGTGCCATATATGGTTAGCAATGCTATTAGGTGAAGTGTCCACAAGTATCCTGTTTATATGGATTTCAATGGCAGGCCTTGAACGAATAAACTGACTTAGCAAATGTTGTTATCTGAAGAAGTTTGATTACGAATTAATTCTTCTACATGTACACATTGAAAAGATCTTTTCTACAACAAAACATGATGTTAGGCAGATAGATCAGCCTGGAAGAACATATAGAATTTGTGAGGACTTTCAGCAAAGGAAGAATTGACCTGATGTCATCAAAATTGGGTTGCCAGACAAAGAACCAGTTTCAGCCTGGAAACTGACTGATGTGGAACCTAAAATAGTTATTTGTGGAATGTCAATGCTCCCAAGCTGATCAGGGACCATATTTGTAAAATTCACATTGCTTTAAGGAATAGAAAAGCATTTTCAATTTAATTTTGTTTTTCTTTTGAGAAAGGCACAAAGCCTATGCAAATGTGATTTTGTTTTTCCTTAACCAGCTATTTCTGCTCTTCCCACTTATGGAACTTCCAGTGGAGTCAAAGGACAGTTCAATGAAGATTTTAGACATATAGTGTAGATATTTCAGGGAATTTCATCAGTTCTGGCATATATTTTTGAGAGGCTGTTCAGCCTTCTAAAAGTTTTTGTCAATAATTTTTTCCTGATGTGCTCAGCCTAAATTTTCTATTTCTTATTTTCATTCCATTATCCTCTGCTGCACTTTACTGTACCTTTCTATAATCCTTGATTCTGACTCATCCACCCTACAGATCTTTGCAAACCATTATCTCATCCTCTCCTATTTGTTGTTTAGCCAAGCTTTCACTATGTATCTTCAGACCTTTAAACCTTTGTTTCAATGAAGTGCTATTAATCTTTCAAGTATTGACTCCAGAAATATAATAGTTCTTTCATAATGAGTTACTCCATGCATAATAGTTTGCATGAAAAATTAAAAATGATGCATTATGTTCTTTTTAGAAAAGCAAATGCAATTAAATTAAGAATATATTTTACAAAACTATAACAAGCTTTGTTGTAATTTGGAGCAGAAGGAAACTTTACAGAGATACAATTAAATGAGTTTGAGGTTTCTATTCCACATTGTTCTCTCAGAAATCTGAATGTTATTGATTACTTGTCTAGTTTGTACTATTTCCCTGGGTCTCACCAGACAAACGGAGATATTACACCAGACAATCTCCCCTCAGTTGAACACTTTTGGTCTCTGCCTGTTTTATAAAGCAGCTTCCTCTATGAACAGACTTACTAATCCGCAGGGCAACACACAGCTGGTATTTTCTGATCTGTATATCATACCTCCAATAGCAGCCACCACTGTGTCTAGGAGATTATTAGCAAGGTAAAGATGCTTGGTCAGAAGCAAAAGAATTAGTTTTTTGTTTGTTTGCTTGTTTGTTTTTCTCTGTTTTCTGTCAACAGCTGCATATTTCAGAAAAGACTTTTCCCTGTAAATATTGGCCTAAGATAAGCTTTTTTTCTTATGGAGATGCACGTTTTTGGAATAGCTACTGCACACCTACTAGTGTCTTTGGTGCTAGGGAGAACTCTGGAGCCAGATGTTGTCAGCAGCACCGCTGAATGGAATTAAATCAAATAGTGGGCAGAGGGAAGACAGAAGAAAGGATCCTGAATTTAAGTCCCTTTGGTTCTCTTTCTGAAGAACAGCCACCCACTACAGTAATTTGGGGCTTGATCTAAGGCTCCTGGAAATCATAGAATTATAGAATGGCTTGCGTTGGAAGGGACATTAAAGACCATTTAGTTCCAACACCATAGGCAGGGATGCTGCCCACTGTTTGGCCAAGGCCCTAGCCTTGAACATCTCCAGGGATGGAGCATCCACAACTTCTCTTGGCAACCTGTTTCACCACCTCACTACCCTTACAGTGAAGAATTTTCTCCTAATAAATAGTCTAAATCTATCTTCTTTTATTTTAAAACCATTGCTATCTACACAAGTAAAAAGTACTTTTTATTAGACCCTTTTAAGTACTGAAAACTGCAATGAGGTCTACCTGGAGCCTTCTCTTCTCCAGGCTGAATATCTCCAGCTCTTTCAGCCTTTCTCCACAGGAGAGGTGCTCCAGCCCTCTGATCATCTTTGTGGCCATCTTCTGGATTCTTAACAGATCCACGTCTTTCTTGTGTTGGGGGCCCCAAACTTGGGTGAAGTACTCTGTGTGGGGCCTCACAAGGGCAGAGTAGAGGACAATCACCACTATTGACCACACCTCTTTTGCTGCAGTCCAGAATGCAGTTGGCATTCTGGGCTGTAAATCAGCCTGTTCTCATTTTTGGTGGTGTTATTAGTTATAGCAGCACTGTCACTGCACACCCATAACCTCCAGTTGTGAACCCAGACAGGGGAAAAAAAGAGGCTAATCATACCTAAATTACATTCTCTGTACTTCATACCGATCCTAAAGTTTGTTCTCTGAGGACCTTCCAAATAGAGACACAAAATTATATTTCCATTGGAGAGCTAAGAATATTTCCCCTCCAGAAGGTTAGAGCTCCATTTTGAGCTCAACCTTGATATATTGTCTGATACTAACTTTGTTTTTAAATTAAGTCTGGGCTCCAGAGCAGTGCATTTCTGAGGTGCTAATACCATGTTCAGTGAAGAAGAGGACATGGCTTTGGTTTTTCCAAGGGAGAGCACCACTGTAAGAATAAGAATTTAAATAGAATGCTATTTATAAGGCACAGAAATTACTTTTAATATTATAAAGGCTTTTATTCTTTGCTTCTCGTAAAAAAGATCCAGCTAATTTAGGTAAGTACACAATATGCACAATTATTTTTAGCTATGATTAATGTATTAATCTAACCATATGAAATTAACATATTAGTCTTGATATTACATTTGATGTCAGATTACTTTTCTGTCTTAACATTTTGAGAGTTTGAGGAACTGTTCTGGATGAATGTAGGGAATAGGAATGTGATTAATTTCCTTTCTCTTTCATCTTTTTTTTTTTTTTTTAATATATTTATTTATTTATTTTCTTTTGAATATAACTGCAATATTCTTCCCAGAACATACTGGGAGAGTGACCTCATCATCTCTCAGGCCAACCATTCAGATTTTTTAAGGGTCATTGTTATTTCTATTAAGAGCTCAGGTAAGGCTTTTACTTACATTGTTCTTTTTTTTTTTTGCCATTTATGACCCTTCAAAATGACACAAAATGGGTTAGCTGAAGGTTGTTAACATATCCAGTGTTTACTAGTGTAAGATAAACATGCTTTATGTATAGTGGCAGGTTGTTGGGTTTTTTTTGTTTGTTTTTTTTTTAGGTAGCTATTTGATGTTGATCAGATCTTTTAAGCGATAGAAGGGATCCCAGTGGAGTTGGAATAGTAAGCAGAGGGTAGATGAGGCAGTCAAAAGCTCAAACTGCAATTTACCACATGGTCTGTGTAATTTATCACACAAAGTCTCTGACACATATGTGGTTCGTGTGCACCCTACAAGTATTTGTGTTGTTCCTATCTACTCACTTAAGATTTTACCCAACCTTCTCCTAGTACTGGAAAAAGGTTAAGTTGCACTGAGAGTTTGATACTGTTTAGTCTATAGAGAACAATGTAGTTATGAAAATATTCATAGCACAGATTTTTCTGAGAGAATCATAACAAAATGTTTATTACAGCATATACTGAAAATAATGCTTACCTTAGTGCTCAGCCTAGGTACGAATGTACAAGAAAGAACACCTTAAGAACCTGACACAGTTTAGTTTAATCAGAAAATACTTTGTGCATCTCTATAATCTCTAAATGCAGTACTGCACAGAGGTGTCAGTGCTAGCTAACACATAGAGATGTATTTTTTGTGGTCTACAAATAACTGCATAGATATTAATGAGATTCAGTCATTAGTGCTAGAGGCAACATTTCTCCTAGATCATCTTATTTGTTCCACATTTTTATCTCCTGCTGCATCAAAAGGGTTTAGTTTGCTGGAATTTCTTTAAAAGTTACATTATGAAAACAGTGCAGACATCATGTTGTGTGCACCTGATAATGTTCTGCATGATCAGTAATTACTACAAGGCTTTGAGCTTTTATGAAAACACTGAAACAGAATCAGTGTTTTTATAGAAAGGGCCTATTGATTAAAAAGTAACACACCTGTATTATCAATTTTATTCAGCTGTACCTATATATACTATCCAGGTACTTCAACAAATGAGAATGTTACCAGTAAAGGGTGGATAGCCACTATTTCTTAATCACATTTTAAATTAAATATAAAAACCACTGTGAATACTGTACAAGTTGTTAAGAAAACTGTGTTAACGTGAAAATAAACAGAAGAATAAGATACAAGGTTAAGGGTAAATTTTACTGGCAATATAATTTAGAAAAGAAGTCGTGATATCCTGCTATCAATATCATTTGATATCATTGCATAACACATTTCATGTTTTGTCTGAGGTTTGACAAAAGGGATATCCAAGGAAAATGAAATAGGTTTTAAAAAAAATAATTAAAAAAAAAAAAAAGCATTGATTAAAATTCTTTAAGTCCATGGTAAGTAGAGTAGTTGAAGATAGGATGACTCACAAAAACCTCAGTGTGGATGGATGAAAATATCTATTACTCCTAGGTGTGCAGGTATGAACAATGTTATATCTCATCCCAGCTAAATGTTTGGTGAAAACTGAGTGAGGCACTCTTCTTTGATCTATTTTAAGAAAAGTATATTTTCCATATTTCCCCTTCCCTTTTCCCCTCCCCTCCATGATAAGTATAAAAGATGGATTTTAAGTCAAGTCTCAGGTGAGTTTTATTCTGTGGAAGTCTAGGGAGATATAAGGCTGTACTGAAGTCACTTCTACCACCCTGAACTGTTACTTAAGAAAACTACTAGAGCTGCCAGATGAAGCTTGCGACATGCTGTAAGTTTAATTATGTTCAATTCATTAACACAATTAGAGTTGTGCACAATTTATTGACACAGCCAGAGTCACTTAGAAACAGCTATTGTCATAGATTATTGGGACTTTTTCTCCATCCCTATATGCTGAGCATGATTCCCCAGCAAAATACATCAGTCAGTTATTTGGGAACATGTCTTTGATGTAAGAAGTTTGCAAGTTTGCTGTTTTCTCTGAATAAGTTTAGTTGCATTGTACTGAAAAAAAAAAAAAAAAAAAAAAAAAAAAAAAAAAAGCCTGAAAACAGAGGTCTTAATGTGCCTTAATATTACACAGTTATGAATGAATCTTCTGCTAAATTTACCTACCAATCTATTAGTTGATAAATGACAGATACATTTCAGGTCCAGAACTTGATCAAAATCAGAAATCCCTCAAAATTTGTGGGGAACTCCTCTAAGAGCTGCAATTTTGTTCTGCTCATAAGTTGCCAACATATCTCCATGGTACTTTTCACAGACCCACTGTGATAAGGTAACCAAGCAGATGGAAGAATATGACATGAATTATTTTGGGCTATCTTTCCCAGTTTGCAGCCTGATTTCTCTACTTTCCCTCCACCTTGAGACTTAGAACACCTAAGTAACATAGAAAAGGTGGACATTAATTCTTTATATTCCTGAATGTGTGAGGAGCTTATGTGAAGGGTCCCTTCTAATCACAGATGTTTGTGGAAAAAGCTCATTTTGAGTCTGTGTAGTGCCAAGAGGCTCGTAAGGACTGTTGAACAGTCCTAGTTTCGTAACTGATAGATGATGAAAGAATGAAGGCTGTGTGCATATTGGTCTTCTTTCTTTTGTTTTCTTTAATACAACTTTAAAAGCACAGCTCTGTTCCCCTTGAGCATCTGGGCACAAAAGAGCCCCAGATAAAACAGCGAGTTTCATATAAATTTACTTTTAATACAGAAATATCAGCTAGCTAGGAACATACTAAAATGCATGGCCATTAGAAATCTATTTACAGCAGAGCTCAGAAGCAGCTTGATCTATTTTCCAAGGAGGTTTTTGCAACTGTAGGGACAATACAACAAAGAAAACCAGAATGTGCGAAAAGGATATACTGTTTGTGACTAATTTATGACAGTCAGGCAACAAACTGGATCATCACTGTTCCTTTCTACCTAATAGAACGCAGCAATCCACAGCTCCACATTGTCTGCTTCACAGATTTATTTCCTTGGAAATAAATTTGATTGGAATAGTCAGTTTCCAGTAGATCCTGACATTGATGTCTACAAAACTGCATGTGACTCTCTATCTCTGTTGCATCCTACATAGAATGCATAAATTCTACACATAACTTCTCACCACAACTGTAAAATGGTCTGTGGCACTAATATGTGATGCAGAGATATATCTAATAATACAGTTAAGCTGATGGATCTACCATAATTGCACTATTAAAAAACATATATACTGTGCATAGGTTATTTTGCACGCAAGCCATAGAGCATCTGAAGGCCTTTAATAGCTATCATAAAAATTAATAATAAAATATGCAAATGATAAGATACCATGAAAATGGCAGAGGAAAAAGATGACCTGTATTATATATAGGTTATGTATTTTTTATATATATATTCCTTTATATATATATTATTTGTGTATGTATATTATATGTATTTTATATTTTATGTATATTTTTAATATACAGGTTATATATTTTAGGTGATGTAGCTTACATATGTTGTGGTGCTACTTACAATCAGTTAATGATTTATTGTTAAGGTTTAATGTTTTATATTCTATTTAATTATATATACTTTTATATTTTATTTAAAGATTAGATCTCATAATGAGTTTATGCAATAGTTTTTCATGTCAGAATACTGAAGGTAGTCAGTTGTGTTTTGGTGGGTTCCCCTTCTAAATGAATCTCTCGAGCAGAAAAACGAAAATACAGTTCGATGTAATTAATCAGCATTAATCTTTCCTGCAAAGGAAGAACCCAGGAAAAGTGCATTCATGGCCATGAAAGAGGTTGTGATGGTAAAGCTAAACTGCAAATCTTCTATCTGACCTATTGTGTCTTTAATGTCATTAAGTAAATACAAAATAATCCACTGAGTTGCTCACTGTGAGCATTACTCAGGAGCCAGTAATGGACTGGCAATAACAGACAGCCTTTTTTATCATTAACTGAAGGACCAGGAAATATGATTATTTGTAATGACGTAAACGTTTCAATGTGCAGCATCATGAAGAGATCCCAAGTCAATCCCAGGATAGTTGATTCCAGCACTCTTGTGTAGACTCGTGTCCATTCTGGGAAGAAAAGTTGTACTGTGTCCACACTATCTCCATTTAGCATTGCACTGTGCTGTGTTAGACACACCTGTCTGCTTAGCACCTGTGCAGGAATTTCTTAAACAGGGCTGAAATGCACTGACATAGACCAGCATTGACTCCAGGAAGGAAGGGAAGGGAAGGGAAGGGAAGGGAAGGGAAGGGAAGGGAAGGGAAGGGAAGGGAAGGGAAGGGAAGGGAAGGGAAGGGAAGGGAAGGGAAGGGAAGGGAAGGGAAGGGAAGGGAAGGGAAGGGAAGGGAAGGGAAGGGAAGGGAAGGGAAGGGAAGGGAAGGAAAAAGTAACAGAAAGCTAAAAAAAGTTAACCTTCATAACTTAGCAACAGTTTTCAATCTGTAGCAATGCTTTTCACTATTCATCACTAACTTTTTTCTTCACATTATCATTTGGCATCATTATTTTAGTGTACTATAGCACTGAGTCTTTGTGGATCTACAACTGCTGTATCTGTGGCAGGAAACTTCTCTTTAATGTATCAGGGATACAAGTTCTGCCCCTGGGTTCCCAAAGTATCCACCCTCTTCTTGCCTACAGCACAAGAAATGCATTATCTTTGAGTCTGAATCAGTTGAGTGGCTGAGACTAAACTCAAAGCTGATTGATGAAGCATGATTCATTCTTTAATTAAGCAGAAGCTACTAATAAAAATGAACTTACTGGATGATTTGTGTGATTCTTCCAAGGCGGCCATATGTGCCACACACTAGTAGAGGGAAAGGGTGATATGCAGCTGATGCTGGGAAACTACAGAAGAGGAAACTTGTTAAGATAGGCTATTTGGGTGCTGTTGCTACTTTAGGGAAGTATATAATTAATGCCCACCTCAGTTATCCTTGCTTCTGTGATAAGTTGTCCTCTCCTCCCCCTCTGCACCCTTTATGCATTAATGTTTGCTATCAATGCTGCTCCCACAACATCATCGTTTTACTTCCTTAGCTGTGACTTCGGCATTTGGAAGGGAATAAATTCCTTGAATCAGCACATAGCTGAAGCTGGAGTAGAAGCACACTTTGTGGGTGGGAGATGGAGGAGGCTCTTGGAAGTCATTCTTCGTGCTGTAGGCAGGCAACCAGCAACTAGCTGCAGTTGTTTTAGCTAGGTATGCAGTTCGCTTCTTGAAGATCCAAACGAATTTTAGTAAGATGGTATGACTTTGTAAGGAGAGCAGTGGCATTACCAACTAAGTAACAGCCTATAACTTAGGATGTTATGGCAATGTGGCAACATTTTTCTGTTTACCATGCATGGTCCGCAAGACATCTTGCTGTAAGCCAGAAATGAGCACAGAATGCAAAGGGAGAAGAGATGTGTGATGTTTATATCCTCAGTCTCTCCACTCTGTGTGTTTGAGAGTTAAATCATTATTTCCTGATCTACATTCCTTTACCAGGCTGAGGAAAATTGACTCTTTCACCTCATTTTTTGATGATATCTTCATGCATCTTCATGGTGTTTTTTTGTTTGTTTGTTTTGTTTTTGTTGAATTCAACAGTTTCCATCAACTTTTATTAAAATCAACCTGGAAGTGAGTGACGATGCAAGAGTTCTGTAGGAAAGGAACATGAATTTAGCATAAATGAACAAACCTAAACCTTAGAAAAGAAGCAACCCTCTTAGAAGTAGACATAGAAGGAATGCTGTCCATAATAGGTGTGATACAGTCCTTTTTTTCTACTCAGCACAGCTGAGAGTACAGCTACAATGTTGAGTTTCAGATGCCTCTTCTGACAGAGATGTAGCCTAAGAGAGGGCAACCAAATGATCAAACGTCTAAATAGAAAGAAAATCAAAGAATTTTGATTGCATTTTTTAACAAAAAGAAGATACAAAAGAAACATACGAGTGATCTTTATATTTCTAAAAGGCACATGGTAAAATAGAAAGAAATAAACTTTTCTCTGTGCCCTTGGTCAACAGAAAAAAAATAGCAAGTTTAAACTGGAACAATGGTGATTCAGATTTAAACGTTAGGAAAACTTTCAACTAACAAGGATAGTTAAACATTGGAATATATTGCCTAGGGATATTTTGGAATCTCCATGATTGGAGCTTTATAAGAACAGGTTAGACAAACATCTGTCAGGAATGATTTAGGTATAGCTGATCTTGCCTTGGGGTAGGGGGATGAACTAGACGACCTCTAAAGCTTCCTTTCAGCCCTCTTTCCTACTATTCTATTAAAAAAAAAATACACAAAATGATTGCATATAGAATTGAGCTTGGCACCTTTTGGTAAACTGCATTGTTTCTGCTTTTCTGTTGTTCATTTTGCAGCTCAGCCATGCTGCACATTTCAGGTTTCAACAAGAATCTTAAAAAGCTGTTTGAAGCCAAATAGTGCTCTGTTTTTTTTACACTGTTACATTTAATTAGGGTTTCTAATTAATCTTCTTTGTGTATTACACTATACTCAGCTATCAATGTTAATAAAATCTTTGCTTAGTTTAAGGACTATCTGAAAGTTTTCATTTGGAAAGTGAGACCATCTGGCCTCTCTACCTCACTAGGATTAGACTCTGAGTAAAGTGCACTCCATCTGTTTCTGAAATTCATGTACATATTACACAAGAATGTGTGCTGGGGCAAAGCTAAGGAGGGATTTCACTGCCAAGATAGCAGAAATACAGTCAGATCTGTCTAGAGAATCTCTTTGATATTCTCAAGGCCAAAAAAATAAAAAATAAAAAAGTCCTTTCCAAAATGTTATCAACATCTCTTCAGGGTAGGAGTGTTTATTGTTTCCCACTGTGTGAGGTGAAGTCTTCCACTGAGGATATAACTCAGCACTGATTATATTTAGTTTAAAATATTGAAATGGTGATCTATGTTTTATACTGTGATACATGTGATGGTGATACATGGTGATATGGATACAAGTGAATGGTAATACATGTTTTATACTTCAGCCTACCCTGAATATTACTGAGGTGTCCCTGACAAAGATGAAATAATGGAAACTATGGAACTATGTTACTGACAGTCAGTAAGGTTGTGTACAACAATCCCACTTATTAAAACTCAGTTCCTGATCTATCGTGACCTCAGTCCCACGTGCTTAATTGCACTCCCTGACAAAGAGTCCTTCCTCAGCTTTCCTGTAGGCTCTCTTTAAGTACTGGAAGGCTGCTATAAGGTCTCCCTGGAGCCTTCTCTTCTTCAGGCTTAATAATCCCAGATCTCTCAACCTGTCTTCAAAGGAAAGGTGCTCCAGCTGTCTGATCATCTTCATGGCCCTCCTCTGGACTTGCTCCAACAGGTCCATGACCTTCTTCTGTTGGGGACCCTAGAGCTGAACGCAATATTCCAGGTGGGGTCTCATGAAGGCTGAAGTAGAGGGGGAGAATCACCTTCCTCAGCCTACTGGCCAGGCTGCTTTTGGTACAGCCCAAGATATTGTTGGCTTTCTGGGCTTTAAGTGCACGTTCCTGGCTCATCAGCCAACACCACAAGTTATTCTCCTTCGAGCTCAATCCATTCTTTACTCAGTCTGTATTTGTGCTTGGGATTGTCCTGACCCAGGTGCAGGACCTTGTGCTTGGCCTTATTGAACAGGCACACCTCTCATATCCCCCTAAAACCCCACATATAGTGTCTGACACCTCACTGACTTTATTAGACAAATTGAATGCATTGGAGTGCATTTGATTGACTTGCTAAACAGGGTACAGGATGCTAGAGGGAATTTTGCTAGAGGGAATTCTGACAGTTGCAATGTTTTCTCAGCTGTTGTTATATGGTGGCTTTTTTAAATGATCATATATCCTGATAACTAGACTTCCCTGTCTTCTCCCTTTAACCCATACAAAATGGCTTATTTGGAGCAACCTAGTGGTTGAAGCCCCTGTTATGTGGATTCTGTTCCAGACATAGCACACTCTTTGTTTTAACCACTGCCCTCACCCTATTACTCAGAGAAGACAAAAATAAGTTATAGAAAGTCACACCCAGTCACCTAACATGTATTTATTTCATCATTTCAAGCCCATTCCCATCATTCTGTTCTGATCTGGGTTGGAAGATATTAAAAAGATCCTGGGAATTACAGTCCATATGAAATTTTGTGTCAGTCACAGGCTTCTGTCTATCACTGGGTGAAGATCCCGAGTTAACAAACTATTTTTCATAGTATTTTGATATGAAACAATTTTTAAAGTTTCATTGCTATTGGATTGAAAACTTACTTCTCGCTCCACAAAGTATACAGTGAATATCACATTTCCATACCTTTTTTATTCAAATTTATTTGCTATAGTAAATAGACTGTATGCATGGAAAAATGGTACATCTTGTTTGTTTCTCATTCTTTTTGTCTGAGAGCCATTGAGACAAGAGATACACAAAAAATCTTTGAACATTAAAATTATTCCATTAAAAATTGTGATGGGTATGTGGAATTTCTTCCTCTCTTATAATGTATATTATTTTTTGTTCATTTGTTAAACAAAAACAAACAAAACCACTGACAACAATAAAGGATAGTTTCAAGATACAAGTATTAAAATATGGTCCCTGGATGTAAAGAAACATTATCTATGACTTAGCTTCCTTAGCTTAGCTGTTTAAAACTTCAGGTAGATAACGGTGACTTTCATTGATACTGGCAGATTTATGTGGCCATCACTAAAAAGACCAAAGTGGCCTTGATCAATGTTTTGAATGGATGAGGTATGTACTTGCTTTCCATCAATATGAGACATGCATCACTACTTTTCCTGTCTGTTTTGTTTTGTTTGTTTAGTTCTGTTTTGTTTTGTTTTGTTTTGTTTTGTTTTCTGTTATTGTTGGTTTAGAAAAGATCAATTTTGACCAAGTGCAAACTAAACTCTACTTGAAGCTCCCTGTTATAGTTTTCAATGGAGCAGAGATTCACATAAAGATTTGCATTTCTCCACACCTTCCTCTTTCCTGATAAGTTCCACTTCAGGTCTCCAAATGAAAGTTTGTATTATTTGGTCACTAATAGTGCTATTGTATTTGGGAAAAAAATCAACACAATCCTTTTTTTTGACTCATTAAAATCCAGATTATATCTGTCCTAGAATCCATCACCAAGTAACAAATACAAGTAGGTTTCATTATCAGAAGGGGCATCATTAGGATCACAAAGATGAATAAATTATTTTCAGCTTTTAATTCGATATGATGTTGTAGAAATATTTTCTTAAGTGTATTTTTCAAAGTCAGCTCTGTCAAAAAAAAAAGTGTTAAAATACTCCATTTTGCAAATTCTTCAAGCAACCTATCAAAGGACAGAGAGCTATAAAACACACAATGCTTACTTCTGACGTTCTAGGAATGTTTCAAAACAAGTGAAAGCAAAATGCTTCTGAATAGTCCCAGTAAACCAAGACAGGTAGGGTTAGGCCCACAGCTGAGACCCTAAGTTAACCTCCATAGTTCTTCTGATTCTGCTCCACAGCTGGTAATTTATTTACCTCTTTAGCTTTGTGCTACATCGCAGTCCCACTAGTAAGCAGGAAAACATACCTTCTGCTTTAAGTTGCTTGGGAACCACATGTAATTCCAGGTTCTTATGTTGATCACTTCTGAATTAAACTATTGTACTGCATACTGTGCAAAACTGTGTTCTGATAGATTAGTTTCTAATGCTTGTTGAAGTACCGGGCTGTACTATCTATAGTCCAAAATTGACTCCAGAGAAACTGAGAAGCACCGAAGAGATATGTATTTGAAACAAGTAGTGAGTGGTCCTCTTAGTCCTATCTTCTCTAACATTTTCTTTCTTAATGGAAGAATTTTTGTTTCTATATGAAAATCTATTGGATGCTGCCCTAATAACAGGGTTTTTCTGAAATATTTTTATGCTTTAGCAGCAATTCATACAAGGCTTTTGTAGGAGAAAATGACTCAGTTGTTTCTAAGCTTATTCACTTACATTTTTTTCATAGAAAAGTGCCAAAGCCTATCCTCCTAGTCCTTGCTTCTAACAAGATAGCAATAAAATACTCAATATTTGAATTGATTTGCTAATTCTATTTGACAATCTGAGTAACAGATGTATCAGCTAAATGTGTTCATGCTGTGAAGAGTCAGTTTATCAACATATTTTGAGAAACATCATGGCCAGATTCCTTTTATCAATGTAACAACTGGGGCAACCTACTAGTTGTCAAGCACAACCGAGGGTTAGTAGTGACTTGTTCAAGGTGAATCTTCTCTTAACTGTCACTTTAGGCTTTGTGACCAGAGAATTATGTTACTGAGAAAATGTTTGCCTCTCTTCTAAACTATGAGTAATCTAGAATTTATGACTAATTTAGATTTGAATTAAAATTATCCAGTGCAGCGTAATCCATGTATGTATAACATAATGAGGAAAAAAAAATGAGTCTTTCAAATTTCAGCTGTTTATATGAGCCTTTAATATTACAATAGAATCTTTTGGGAAAAAAATACCAGAATAACATAATAACAATTCCCTGAAGTTTCTATTTTTCTAAGTTCTTAAATTGACAGAGCAATTTTTTTTACCCTTGTTAAGACAATCAGCTTTGTAAAAAAACAGACAAACAAACAAGCAAACAAACTGTATTTTCTTTGACAAATCTTCATCTGTTCTTATAAGAAGCTATGATGAAAGGCTGCATTTTTGCATGCTTGAACAACTTCAGCTAGTGTGGCTTTGAAAATCATATGCATGTGAACTCCGTCACAAGGTTACCTATATCAGTAGCATATGTGAAGTATATTATCATGAGAGATGTAAGTGGATTAAATACTGATGTAGTAAAAGCACCTTGTCATTTTAGATACTATTGTACTTGAGGAGGAATCATGCAGTCTTCACTAAAAACATTATATTAAAAAAGAACTGCACTTTGGAATGTTTCAAGTATATTAAAGATTTTTAGGGGAGGGTGATTCAACATTTTTTACAACAGTTGATTTCTTCTTAAAGCATAGTAGCGATGAAGGATTAAATAAACATATGGATATATTTTATGAGAAATTAAATATACCATCACTGTTTTCACATTACTAGAATATGCTGGGGGTTAAATGGAAATAAAAACTTGAGAACTGGAGCAAATATTCTTATCTTTTAACAAGAAACGTACCTTGTTGTCTTAAATGCTCAGATCACACCATTTGATTATGCATGCATAAAGTATAAAGTCGTCAAAAATCTTTCCTTATTCTCAGTGTTTGGCAACAGCTGTGAGATATATGACCATGAATAGAAATGAATGAGAGCTAAATCATGTGTTAATCATTCCCAGAACTAGGTCAAACATAAGCTCTCTCTTGATGTTTACAGACACAGCTGCCTGTCACGGTCATCCTCTTCAACTGTCATTAGACTGCAAGTGACGAACTAACAAGTTGCAGGAGCTGTGGCCCCAAGTATCTATGTGAAAAGTGGTCTCAGTCAGAATTTCTGCATTCTCAGAGACAACAGTGATTTTTCAGTTCATTTCTTACTGCAGAGACGCTGATTTGAGTCACCCCACTGTAGATTTATAACTATTGACATGACAGGTTTGAATACAACAGGGAATGATTAACACCCTCACCCAGAAAAATTCTTCCTCTTCCATTTTCCTGTTTGGCATTTGGATTAAATGTTCCCACAACTTGTAATATGTGTCACTGGCTAGATTTCACAGGGAAGATTGTTTCCATGGTTCTTCCAGTCACTACTTTCTTTGCTTGTTTGCCGTGGTTCTTAAGCTTTCTCTATGGTCTTTTCCCTTTTCAACTAATTTCTTTGTTCTTTACATTTGTACAACAAAAGCATGGAAGGGTGTCTGTTCTGAATAGGGCATCTGAACCTTCTTTGTGGAACAAAAACAGTCTCTATCCTCACAGTACAATTCCCACAAAAATGTGATGGACAGAGACCCTGACAAGTCCTTACATATATGGAATTTAGCTCCAACATCTTCCATATCTAGTTTCTATTACTGAAACAACTATGTATTTCAGTGTGCTTGCATCTGATTGCATCACTGTAAATTACTTTGGAAACAAAGCCCAGAAATTTGGCTAGTTTAAGTAATCATCTGGACTAAAGAGGAGTTGGTGATGAAATTTAAGTTTTAGAAAATGCAGTTGTCACTCAATATATTATGTGATTTAGAAATAAGCTGTCCATTCAGACCAATGGTTGCAAAATGTTCATGTTTATGTCACTGTCATAAGTGTGTTCAGGGGACTGTGAAGAAATCAGCAAGACCTGTCTGTTTTGAAGAAATGTTTAGATGTGGTACAAAATCCACACTGACTGCTTCAGAATTCTCCATTTTCTCTGTTGTCGAAAGTAAAAGATTGATGGCAAACCAATTTTTGCCTCATCTGCAGATGGCAACATTTTGTGGTGGAGGAAATCAATACATTAATACAGGAGCTTGTATTACAGGAGAGAAAGAAATCTTACAAGAAACAAATTTCTTGAATATTTAAGCTTTTTTACTCCCAAATGATCTTTAACTAGTTTCTGTCAAATGTGTTTGTTTTTTTTAAATGTCAGCATAAACTAGAGGTATGCTATGTTGCAGTGAACATGGAGCAAGTGAGAGGACAGAAAGCAAAGATCAAACACAGAAAAATGCAAGAGGGTGAATGATTCCTAGCAGGAACATAGTAATCTCATCTATCTGGCACACAGCTTTGGCAAATAGGCAAAATGGAGCCAGCAAATGTCTTCTGAAGTAACAAGAGGCCATGTCAGTCTGTTTGGCCAACATCAAAAAGAGTTAACTAAATAGTTTTATTCAAAACTAGTAGACACATGTGAGATAATTATTGCTGCAAAAAGCACAAATTATGGGCAGTCTGTCTTATATTGGTTTTACATACTATGCACATCTTAGCAGTGACTCACTGGCCCAGATTTTGGTTAAAGTATCAGTAAGAAAAACTGATAATGGTCCTGTTCAAGACAGAGCACGTATACCAAGGGTACATTATTATTATTATTATTATTATTATTATTATTATTATTATTATTATTATTGTTGTTGTTGTTGTTGTTGTTGTTATTGTTATTGTTATTGTTATTATTATTATTATTAATGTTTTGCACCTGTTTTGCTTATATATAAATTATTAATATCTACAGTTCTACTCCTTCCTTCCTTCCTTCCTTCCTTCCTTCCTTCCTTCCTTCCTTCCTTCCTTCCTTCCTTCCTTCCTTCCTTCCTTCCTTCCTTCCTTTCTGCACCTTTCTACCAGAGTACCTCAGACTATAAATCTAAAAAAATGACAATGAACTGAAAGAACCATTGTTACTAGAAAACAATATGATGGAATCAAGTGAAACATTTAGACAAGGAATCACCATCACACCACACACAGACCTACACAGAAAAAAGAGAAAAGACAGCTAAACCTGGCCTTACCTTCTTTTCAAAATAGTACAAAAATAGCATGTTTTTCTAATTTGTAAGCACAGTCCTGCTTTAAAGATATAATCATTGTGGCATGAGCACAAACAGCTTGTAATTACAAGTGGTCCTTACTTGTACTACGAGCAGATATACAGAATGTAGAGTTGTTTTGTTTTGTTTGTTTTGTTTTATGTTGTTGAATAGTGTGACCCAAAATGAAAGGAATCTTAAGATTCATTAGACAGCATAAAATAATGAAGTGTAAGAAAGAGGGTTCAGTTTGGGATAATTCAAACCTAGTTTGTGTGTGTTATTGGCTGTTATAATAGTAAAATTACATGTGAGGATGCTATCATGCCACACATATAACAGCACCAGTAAATGTTTTTGTTTTTTTTTAACTGAATGGTATACACATGAAGCCTTGGTGTTTTTTTTCTTGAAGTGCCTGAGTGATTTATCTCAACAGACTACTGCACGTAGGAATTTCTTAACCAAAAAATTCTCAAAGGAAGCAGTTTAACGCAAACTCTCAATATGTCACATTTTGGCAGTGATTGCTTAATGCAGCAGTGCACTAATGAATTGCTCCACTGCATCCTCTGATCATGAATATGAATCGGAGTACTATAAACTGAACTCAATGTACTGATAAGTGACTGCATCTGATTGTGCCAGCAGCCAGATGATTTTCTCATTAATGAGCTGAACTATTAAAAGATAGAAGAATATGAAGCCAAGCCAGTTTTGCATTGTCTGAGCTTCTTTGCTGACCAATAACCTTTGTCAACTGGTGAAAGAAAATACTTCAAAATGTGTTTAAAAAATGCAGTTAAGACAAATAAAAGCTCCAAGGCCCAAATTTTGTTTCTGATTAGATGGATATGGTTCTTTTGTGGTTGTAGTGTTTCTGTTTTAATATCCAAATTTTAAAATTATGGAGTTACAGACATCTTCTGCTTTTCAGTCTCTATCATTCTACCAGTCTCTACAGCTGGAGACCCAGCACCTCATTCTCCTAACAGACTCCTCTATACAGAACTTCTTGGCTGGAGGGATAGGCCAAGAGGAACCTCATGAAGTTCAACAAGAGTAAATGGCAGGGTCCTGCACCTAGGGAGGAATAATACCAAGCACTGGTACAGGCTGGGGGCTGTCCTGCTGAAAAGCAGCTCTGCAGAGTGGGACCTGAAAGTCCTGGTGGACAGCAGGTTGACCATGTGCCTTTGTGGCCAAGAAGGACAGTGGTATCCTGGGGTGTATTAGGAAGAGTGTTGCCAGCAGGTCAAGGGAGGTGATCCTCTCCCTCTTCTCAGCCCTAGTGAGGCCACATCTGGAGTATTGTGTCTAGTTCTGGGCTCCCCAGTACAAGACACACAGAACTACTAGATTGAGTCCAGAGGAGGGCTACAAAGATGATTAGAGGACTGGAGCACCTGCCGTACGAGGACAGGCTGAGAGAACTGGTCCTGGAAAAGAGAGGACTGAGGGGATACCTCATCAATGTGTATAAATACCTGAGGGGAGGGTGTCAAGAGGACGAAGCCAGTCTCTTTTCAATTGCACCCAGCAAGAGGACAAGAGGCAACAGGCACAAACTGAAGCAGAGGAAGTTCCATCTCAATATGAGAGGTCACTTCTTTGCTGTGAGGGTGACAGAGCACTGGAACAGGTTGCCCAGGGAGGTTGTGGAGTCTACTTCTCTGGAGATATTCAAAACCCACCTGGATGCCATGCTGTGCAATGTGCTCTAGGTGATCCTGCTCGGCAGGGGGGTTGGACTAGATGATCTTCAGAGGTCCCTTCCAACGTCGGCCATCCAGTGATTCTGTGATTCCATGACAAGTGGCAGATACTTCTTTTGGAATACAATTAATCTGACAGAAATATTTCTGAAATTTGACCTTCTCGGGATCTTATTGAATGTCAAGCATTGGTAGGTCAAACTCCATTATTATTTACAAGCATTACCATTTTGCTTTGCTGTTTAAATGTGGTTACATCTCAGCTGGAGACAACCTTCATTATAAATCCAGAATGAAGAATCTAGATCAGTTGCATAACCCCTACTGTCAGAACTTCTGCTCCTGTATAAATGTGAAGCGTGACTTACTTTAAAAAGCAACTACAAATAAACAAACAAAACTGTTGCTTGAAAGCTGCTGCATCATATTTGAGCAAGAAAAGTGTACAGAGCAAATCAAAATGTGGTAAACACTCTTATAGTAATTTTACCTGTAGAGGGCATTACAAGCTAAATGTTTTCTATGACAAGTGTTGAGAGCATCTTGGATCAGATCAGAAGATAGTCCATAAATTGCTTAAATTAAGAGATTTTCTGTGTTTACAACATCAGTTATGTAGGAGTCAAACAAAATTATTGGGCAGCAACACTGAAAGATCTTTAATCCACAGAGTAACCGCAGACAGATTTTGTAAGAAGAAAGGTTGCCAGATATTTTCAAATATCCCTGAAACTTCTCATGATATGAGATCCTGTGAGCAACTTGTAGCAGATAACTGTTCCATTTTAATGACTTCACCTGAATTCTTTTTATAAGTGCTGTGATCCTCATTGGTGGTTAAACCCAAAGATCATCAGGACATCGACCATTAGCATAAATGTCTTGAATCCTTAGCACCTGTCATGTAGGGCAGTGTATCCAGTATTGGAATAAATAACATTATTATTTGACTCTGTCAAGATCTATGATGATCTAATGTTACTCCAATAGCAGTGTGTGTCAAAGTATTAAGTTCCAGGCTTCTTATGCATTAGACAAAGGTATCTACATGGCATAGCAATATTCTGCTAATGAGGTTCTTCCCCGTATCTGCTGCTTCTTAAAGGTGTTTGATAAGCCTCTTTAGCCATGCAATACGGAAATGATCAACAGTACTTTTTTTCCTCTTTGCACGTGGATTAAATCAGTCCAAATCAAAAAAAAAAAAAAAATGTGTTTCTATGGCTGAGCAGCAAGGATTACACACCTACAGCTGTCCACTGAAGATATATTTTGTTATTGTAGGAATCGGCAACAAGGATGTTTTGGTATATGTATTAATATATATGTATAGTATTAGCATATAGTATATATGTATTAGTATTCACATTTTTTCGAACACAATTAACTAGATTACATTTAATGAGACAATTAGAGTAACTGGTCTTTTTATTTTTTCTGAGGACTTATAAGCAACTTCTTATATTTATCTCTTTCTTTGGCATTGCAGTGATTCTTTTGATTTTTAGATACTGTTGTGAGTAGTATGCTAAATGTCATATCCCACCACGTTTTGAAAGAGATACATATCTTTCAGACTCATCAAAATCCATGAGTTTATTTCAAATTTTTAGTGTTTCTTTTCCCATGTCTCTATCTATATATATCCCATGTTATTAAAACATTGAAATGTAAGAATAGACTGAAATGTCCCTTATAAAACAAAAAGATCTTCTCTGAAGTACACACCATTCAGTCACAATTTTCTTAATAAAGAAAGCCTACAGTAAATAAAATATTTACAACATATTATTAAAAACATTTCAAGAATTAATTTTATAATTCAAAGTGATATGGTAAACTACATCAGTAAGAAAGATAATCAAGAGTAAATTAAAATCACTTACACAATCATTTATTGATAGACAGACTGGTTACATAATGATTTCATCAAAATCCTTATTGTGATGGTCTCTATATTATTGTAGTGATTAAAAATATCAAAATTTTAGCTTTAACTGGCTTAGACAAAAACTGTAAGTTTGCAACGTGCAAACATTTTAATTTAAACAAGAGAGCAAAACAACATTTTCTTCACAAGTCACTTTCACTTGCTTGCCAGAGCAGATTACCAAATAGAAGTGCTAATCTGTCCCAGGGCTAAATTTTGCCTTCGATTTCTACATGCTGTAGAGATTCTTGTATTCAGTTGCATATTATTTTCTCAATTGTCATGATGTCTGATTCCTCTACATAACAAAACACTACTGGTGTTCCTGTACTATATAATTCTGAGCATCTTTTCTAAATGTAGTCCAACATGTCGAAGAGGAGGAGCAGAGAGGGGAGGAGTGGAGAGGGGAGGTGAGGTGAGGTGAGGTGAGGTGAGGGTGGATGCTTATTTATCTAATAAAATGAACAGACTTATTTGTGTGTCAGAAGGTTTCCAGGAAGTAGGTAGTAGCTTAGAAACTAAAAAGGTTTTTTTGTTTGTTTTGTTGATTTTTTTTTGCTTGTTTGTTTTTTAACTTGTTAAGTGGAGGAAAAAGTATATTATATATATATACACGTCTTTTGATTGCTATAGATATATAGATATAGATGATTAGATATAGATATAGATATAGATATAGATATAGATATAGATGATATAGATATAGATATAGATTAGATATAGATATAGATTAGGTATAGATCAGTCAAACAATTAAAATAAATTATAGAAGTGTTACTTTTAACCTTCACTTGTGCTGCAGGGTCTTAGCTATAGAGCAGTATTGCAGCGCTGGCCTATATGGTAGGCTTTGTTTTGTCCTCAGGTCAGACATACTGAAAGGAAGGAAGAGAAAGAAAGATTAATCTAATAAAGCCATTGCCATTTCTAATCGGACTGATGGGAAATTGTGGTATGGAGCTCAAGAGGCAGCACAGAGTGAATTACTGTGAAGTGATGAACTACCTTAAAGCGGAAGCAATCAAATAGATAGCTCTCGCATCTAAAAATTACTGTGGCATCTTTATTCATCAACAGTTTTGCACAAGTGTATCATGTTCAATCCCTTCCACAAACAACTAAAGCACTCTAGCTACATTTGATCAGATTAAATCTTAATGGGGAGACTTAGCCAGTGAGGCGGTTGCTTCTCACTTCCCAGAATTAATTTCTCATTTCCATGCAGAAGAATAAACTTTTCAAAGCTTGACAACAACACACTCCAGAAAGTAGCAATACTACAGCTCAGGTTCTGCACTCATTATTTACTATAGTGGAACTACAGTATTTTTGTGTATGATAGCCCTAAAACATTTCCATAGAACCAAACAGCTGAAACTCCATGGAAGCAAAATTTTTGACTCCTAGTTCAGAATGCGTATATATGCATTTATACAAACCATCATCACATGGATCTTCCTGCACATTTGGAGAGAACAAAAGAATTGAAAAAAATAAAAATAAAAATTCAGTAATGAAAAGCCTAACACTGATTATCTGATTCAAATATTATAATCAAATACTATTTGATCTAATAACATTTGATTCAAATACATCCAAATGATATGAGGAGAAAGCATGGTATCCTAGAAAACTCAGCAGAAAACTCCTGTAAAAATTCACTTGCATAATTTGAAGAATTAGGTTATGATTTGGTCCCAGAAAATCCTGAAGTTTTTTGAGTCTTTTAAATTAATGCGCTCTGAAGACATTCAACATTTTGCAGTTCAATTGCATGCTAGCAAACACAGCAGTCAAATATCAGTTTTGTGTGCTCAGATGTGTTCTTCTTTGTTAAGCATCACATGATCATGATAAGACTGACACGGGACCAAGAGTAAACACATAGATATTAGCAAAATAAATAAATAAATAAATAAATAAAAATTAAGAGGATATAGGAAAATTGATTAAATAGTAAGGTATATATGAAGCTGTTAGAATTTTAATTTTTCAGCTGTGAAGTTACATCACACACAGAAGAGCTAAAAGGCTTTAAAATAGTATTATCCTTGTATAAACTATAAAACTATATATACTATAAAAATAGTATAAACTTAGCCTACCTAAGTTTATTGATCATATGAAGAGATGGAGCAGTATACAAAAAAACATGTATACTAACATAAAGGATGACAAACAACAATGATGAAACATATCTACAATTGCGAGGGAAAAGATAGATGTTTTTCTCAGTGTTAATTTCACTTACAAATCTGTAATAAATACCACATGTTTCTGAGTCTTTTTTTACCTTGTATCCTATAGGATACATTTAAATAAAAGATAGCATTTTCAGAAGTCATTTCTAAGAGCCATTCCATTTTCTTATGATAATACTGACTTTTTTTTCAAAACAACAACAACAACAATCTTTGATTAATGTGGAAAGCTGTATTGCTTAAAGATCAAGCAAAATCAATTAACAGTACTTCAGACGAAGCATGCATCACTTTACAGAAATAATAGTTTATGGGACATTCAGTTGACATACTGCTATGCATTTCTTGAAAAGCATTTACTGATTACATATCAAGTGTCTTACATTGTATAGTTTACAGAATGATTATGTTATTTGTCCACATCTGGAATAAGTTTTTCCAAACTTCTCAAAGAGTACAATCGATGGTGACACTGTTTGAAAGTCCTAAAGAAATAAAAGAGAAACAAACAAACAAACAAACAAAGTGTTTAGTTTTCATGGCTTTACATTTCATTTTTTATAGTACTTTAAAGCACTAAATATTGTCTTCTGGTTAAATTTCATTGTATAAATTAGAATGTAAAATATGAAAAATAATGAACATATGAAATGCACATTTATGGATAGGAATTTGGAGAAGAAAACAATAATTAAATGACTTAATTGCAAGCAACTATGTGCATCAAATGTATTTCTAAGTACCTATAAACACTGCAAAGACTTCCTGTCCCACAAACCAGATTCTATAGTCTTTTTTGACTCATGGTATATGAAATTCTGTTCTCTGTGAGAAACAGGTAAGTTAAAGACAGAAAGTTACTCTCACAATATTTTAACTTTTCTATCTTGGTTGAACTTAAAATGCAAATATTAAAATAACATGAGAAAGGGTTAAAAAAATAAAAAATAAATTAAAAAAAAAAAAAATTGACCATGGAGCTGTGGTAGAAAGAATACAGGCAGGATGATTTCCAAACACTTTTTTTTTTTCAAAGGAAAAGTTCTTGGTTCTTACATTGATTTTTTTTATTATTTTTTTTTTAATGCAAATGCTTACAAATCTGAATTGAGTCAGGGAAAAATAATTGAACCTGTGCCTTAGAGTACAATGAAAGTACATATCACAAACAGGAAAGACAAATAAGATAATTATCCTAAACGTTATTTTCATTTAGCTATTTACTAATAAATCATTGTTTCAATTGTAGTGAACAATTAGCAAGACCTCTATGAAAGTGTTTCATGGAAACACAATGAGTCATTTTGTAATGGCTGGTGCCATGACTGGATGAAAGCTAAAATTAGTACTTTCTCGACACATTTCACAATTTGAAATGTTTGGTTCTCTCTCAAAAACAGAATTATTATTATTTTTTTTTCTTTTCCGAAAGAAGACATAAAGCAGAATTATCATTTCCTGGATACTTTAGACTTAACCTAGATCACAGCCCCCTGTCCAGCTGAACCTCCATAAGCAAGCAGCTATTATTTCTTGTAAGCTCCCTGCAAACTCAGGCTCACCTAAGTTTCATCTACACTGCATATTGCCAAACTGTGACCATATTATTTCTTAAATCTCAACCTTAAAGTTGTTTGGAGTAATTCCTTCAACACTCTATTGCATAATTATTAAAATAGCAAGGTAGGCATTCACATTCAAACTGAAATATTCCCTATGTGGTATGAAAATGCCCCATTCTTAACTTTTTAGAAGATTTAATTTCTAATGTATCTTTAATGACTTGTACCTCACATTATCTTATCCAACACAAATAACCTATTTGCATATCTTTACATTATACCTTAAGAATGGCACAGAATTTTAATTTTCATTGTGTGTTTGGCATCACAAGCACCTTCTTAATGCAGGGGAAAAAAATCCATATAATTATTATAAGTGTTGTTATAAATTTAGCATAACTGTAAATAGTTGCCTTCTAAAGTGAAGCTAGTTACATTTAATTTAGTAAATTCACTGGGCTAATATTTGTTATTTGAATGGGGAAAAATAACAAAACTCATAAAGGAAGCTCTAGTTGGAGAGAAAGCAAACAGATAATACAGCTATAATTTAGGATCAAACAACAATTCAGAGAAGAAAATCCTATTATTTATTTTGAAAGTAGGAAATATGCTTCTTATCTACATGCAGGACAGTGAGGTACAGTTTAACAATTTGGATAAAAGTAGACAGGGTGAGATGAAGAAACCAGTATACACCCCCAACATCAGGATAAAATCAGGAATGGTGAGTCTGAGCATTGAAGAAGTCCACATTTGCTGGAGCAGACGGCTTTTGCTATTAGGATGCCTGGCCAAACAAAAACAATTGGCTGCCAAAATTAGCTCCTTGGGACGATTTAGAAGCCTTTGAAGTGAACAGTTTTTTGAGCTGGAACTAAGCCCAGGTCCAGCTTCAAACTCAAATCAAGATGACAAAGAGGAAATTTTCTGTGCCACACGCCCCCTCAGTGTAAGATTACTTTGGGTTGGCAGCTGTACTGTTTATCTTGTTATTTAAAGCTATTTCACTAGATACTCACAACTGAGCATTTAAACAACTGGCTCTGATTATGACGACAACAGTTATGCTTGACCACATTTAGGAAACATCACACAGTCTGATGGATAATTAAATTATTGCTGGCTTTACAGTTTGACTAATTAAAGAAGTTTATAATGAATACGAGATGAATGTTGCACGAAATGCACAAAAAATACAAATATATTTTAGGAAAACATACCCAGTCATTTTTGTATTTAAAGATACAGGTTTTATTCAGTTTTGAGTGGTGTAAGAAATTAAAGCCTGAAAATACCACTTAGCCTTGCAAGATCTTTCTTATAGCACTGAAGAGAGTCTATCCCATTGTATCATTGTAGCAGCAAAGAAGGGAAAAAAATTGGAAGTCAGAATCTCATGTCTGTAAAATTTGATAATGAAATGTAGGTTCAGATCTTCCAGCGATACACTGAATTGCACTGCTTTTTGATTCTGGTACACTGGTATATCGAGCCCCAGCAGGATCACCTGAAGTTTAAGCTGATTGCTACAGGGTATAGAATTTACAAAGTAATACAGATAATTCTTTTGAAGCTGCAAGAACAACAGTTGTGAATGTAGAAAACCAGGCTCCTTCAACATTGTTTTCATCCTGTCAGTCCCTCATTGTTGGTAGCTGGAATGAATTAGATTACAAATACCAATTCCCATGTATTGGTGAAATAGAGTTTCTCAATCTCAAGATCATAGGAGTACAGAGCTGACTCTTATTGATTTTTTTTCCACAATGCATTCTCATATTGTACCATATAATTCTCAGCATTGGAGACCTGTAATTCTCAGAACCTGAGAACTACTTTTAAATTCCCAAAACAAGTTAATGCAACACTTCCTTTTTAAACTTGTCAAGCTTTGAGTCTTTTTACTCTATCAAATTGTAAGTGACTCAATCTGACAAAGCTTAACAAGACCTATGGACCTTTTATGTATATTTGACTACTTGACTGTCATGTATGCTCATCAGTTCCAAACAACGGAGTAAAAAAGGTGACATAAAACCACCAAAGATTTGTCTCAATTTGCACACTCTGATGTCATAGATTTGACATGTCAAATGCTTATACAGTATCTTTGAAATGTTATTACTAAAGCAAATTCTAAAGAAATTTTGCATCTGATTATGTGGACATACATAAATACAAACACAACATACAGACAAAAACAACAGGGGCAAACCAACCAAAGCTTGCAGAACTATACATGCACGTATGAGTATCAGCTTAAAGGACTTTAAAAATTGCCTCATATTTCTGTTGATGAATTTGCACTAAAAATGTTTCTTTCCAAACAGTCTTGAGTGTATAGTGCAATTTCTTGTAATATAAAAATTCACTTTGGAATGAGTTAGGAAGTATCATCTTAGAAATGTAATGAAGTGGAAAGTCAACTACTTCAGTCCAAAGTAGGGAGAGGCAAACGGCAGCAGCATATCCACTCATATATGTTAAGTCCAGAAAGCATTGTTACAATCATTTATACACACTCCTCTATACACACTTCAGATATCTTTCTACAGCAAATCTATCGGGTACATAATAATTACAAAGCTCATAAGCACATGACAAACTTGGAACAGTAAGCTTACAATAAACTAGTTTCTGCCTTATAATCTTGCATAATTTTTCTCTCTCTTTTTTTTTTTTTTTTTTTCATTTTGTTGAGTATTTTGTCCAGTTTGGGGCCCCTCACTATAAGGATATTGAGTTGCTTGAGCATATTCAGAGAGGAGCAACAAAGCTCCTGAATGGACTAGAAAACAAGAGTTATAAGGAGCAGCTGAGGGAATTTGCATTGTTTAGTCTGGAGAAGAGGAGGCTATGAGGACAGGAAAGCTCTGCAGAGGGATCTGGACAGGCTAGATCGATGGGCCATGTCCAGTTACATGGCATTCAACAAGGCTAAATGCCAGATGCTGCACTTGGGTGATAACAACCCCATGCAGTGGTATAAGCTTGGGGAAGAGTAGCTGGAAAGTTGCCTGGCAGAAAATGACCTGGGGGTGCTGGCCAACAGCCAGCTGAGCCAGCAGTGTGTCCAGGTGGCCAAGAAGGCCAATGGCATCCTGATCTGCACCAGAAATAATGTGGCCAGCAGGACTCTGGAAGTGATTGTCCCCTTGTACTTTGCACTGGTAAGATTACACCTTTAGTATTGTATTCAGTTTTGCACCCCTTGCTGCAAGAAAAATAATGAGCTGCTGGAATATCTTCGGAGAAAAGCAGTGAAGCTAGTGAAGGGACTAAAAAACAAGAAATATGAGAGGCAGTTGAGGCAACTAGGATTTTTTAACCTGGAGAAAAGAAGGCTGAGGGGAGACGTTATTGCTCTCTACAGCTACCTGAAAGGAGGTTGCAGTGAGGAGGTTGTCAGTTTCTTTTCTCAAGTGACAAGTGATAGGATGTGAAACAACAGCCTCAAGTTGTGCCACAGGAGTTTTAGATTGAGTATCAGGAAGAATTTTTTCACAGAAAAGCTGCTTAGGTTGGAGCAGGCTGCCTAGGGAGATGGTGGAGTTGCTATCAGTAGAGGTATTTAAGAGAAATACTGATGTAGTGTTTAGGGACATGGTTTAGTGGTGCAGTTGGTAGTGTTAGGTGATGGCTGAACATAATGATCATAAGGGTCTTTTCCAGCCTAAATGAGTCTATAATTCTATGATGAAAGACATATGAACACAGCACTAAGGGGAATGGTTTATTGATGGGGCTTGGTAGGTCAGGTTCATAGTTGGAGCAGATGATCTTGAAGGTCTTTTCCAACCTAGATGATTCTATGATTGTATAAATAGAGATCTGGTTACACAAATTAAAGTTGTTGCATACGGTTGTATGAATGTAGAATTCCTTCATAGGTTAGGAAAAGTAGCATGAAAAACTACTTCAAAGATAAGTTGTATAACCTGTCGAAAGGAAAGTATCAACCTAGAAAATTCTGTGTGATTCTGTGTGGAAGAGACCTCAAGATCATCGAGTCCAACCTCTGACCTAACACTAACAAGTCCTCCACTAAACCATATCACTAAGTTCAACATCTAAACGTCTTTTAAAAGACCTTTTAAAATGTCTTTTTAAAGACCTTGTCCTGTCACCAGGCACATGGGAGAACAGACCAACCCCCATCTCACTACAGCAGTATTATCCCCGTAGTGTTGGTTCAGAGCACAAAGTTCGTTTCTGAGCCAGTCTAAAAATAGAGAAGATGTGGTATGATTGCATGATGTCAAACATGATGTCATGTGCTATGCAATGTTAAAACAATCCATGCAAAGTTTGGATCTCAGAACTTTTTTTGAGTGCTGGGATATCTGTTGCTCCTGTAGAGACCCACAACTGTACATAATTTCTGTTAGGAATCAATGGCAGAAGGAATAACTGAAAAGTGGGCACAGCTGTTAGAATCATAGATTTATCTTCATGCTACTGAATAGTAAAAACAGGGAACAAAACTCACTTTTCCCTAACTTGAAATCAATATCTACAGATAAATTATAAGATTTTAGAAAATGCAATGAGAAATTCTGAAAAACAAAACAAAACAAAACAAACAAAAAAAACAAAACAAAAAAAAAACAACACATACTGTAGCAATGTCCGTAGTTTATGGCAGGCACTCTGTGCCATCTCACTTTTTCCATAATACTAGCACAAAGCTCATGTGCATACCTGATTGGAAAATCAGGCAGCACTGCCATTGTACAGCCATAGTCTACAGCCCTCTCTGTTTAAAACTAAGCAGCCATATTTAAGTATTCCCTATGATCCTAATTCTTGTAATAGTAAAATTAGAGTTTTAAATTGAACTGTCATTGTAAGCCTCTTGACCTATTAATAGGCACAGAGGTCTATAACAAGGAAGCAAACTAGAAATGGCAAGTTGTTACTCAAGTGAAACGTTGATCCAGATAACTTTTATTCTTAGCAAATTTATCAATACTGGTTAACAATACTTCCAACTATTACAGGGCCTTCTGACATGACAAAATGAGTGTAACAACCCATTCTGTCAATACAACACAAATGTCATTTCAAGTGCTCAAAACCCACTAAGCTACCCTAAAAAAGATTGATTTATCTGCTCCAGTGTTTCTTTGGGGCAAACTTTTCTTACAACTGAAACCAATTAGTGGGCCTGGCACTTGTAGTGCAGAATGTAGGTCAGCATCAAGTAATAAAAAAGTATTGACTTTTCTCTGTCTGTAAGCAGCATGAAAGGGGTGCCATGGCCTTGTCGTATATGAAAAGAGCTCCATTAATTTCACTTATTTCAACCAGGGCTGTCAAATACTAATGCTTCTATTGCACTTTTCACACAAAGTACATTGACACCAATCCTGGCCCCAGTGAAACAAGTTTACAATATTTCAGTTAGTGAAAGGGGTAGTAGAATTTTTAATTCCCTGTTGTACATTAAGACTCTTTAAGCAGCATTGCTCATAACACCTATTGAGAGATATGAGCTGGGACATTAATAATGGCTTCTTCCCCATGGGCAACAAAACCTATTTCTTGTGCATAGCTTCAATAGCTAATTAGACATAAACTTCAAGATATAGTTTTTTGGCATAGCTCTGTTTTTTTGTTTTGTTTTGTTATTGTTTTGTTTTTTATGTTGTTGTTGTTGTGGCTAGTGGGCACAGATTGCCAGTTCTGCTTTCCAAAAATGAGGAATAGGTCTTCTGTGGCTTAAGGCTATAAAATTGAAAAGCTAATGTGTTAACCAATTAGGTCAACTAGCCCCATCAAAAAAGAGATAATAACAAAAGCCTGGATCATGCCTTAGGGACTGGATCTCATTGTGTCAGTGCAGAGGTATTGACTTGCAGAGAAAAGCATGCTTAATCGGAGATCCCTGAACTATAGTAGACAAGTGACCACTGCTGTGATGAAGGGGGTAAAGTTATGCCCTTCCCTACTTCAGCCTGTCAACACAGTACAGACAAGAAAGGCAAAGGAGTCAGCATCTTCCCACTTGGACTGTCTACTACCATAACTTATTCTAAACCCACTACACCATGTTCTTTTGGGTAAGTGCAATGATAAAAAAACCAACACAGTGTTTCCATGAAAACTTGGAAAACGTTATCTCCATATCATGTTGATCAACACAATAACAGTCAAACTGACCTAAGATGTTATGAAACTGTTTCCCTCCATTCTCAACAATTTCCCTCCTAAAATGTTTTTTTTTTGTTGCTGTTGTTGTTTTTCCTCAATTGAAGTTTATGATTGTTGAGGGCTCCGAGTGTGATGTCTAACTCCTTCCCTAATTATCTCCTGTGAATGCAAACAACATCAACAACAATAAAACTCTTTGATTTAAAAAGACTGGGTGACTACGGTAGAAGACAATTTTATACTTGCTTTAATGGCTTTGTAAGAGCAAATCTTACCCTTTGAATCAACTTGCCATTAGATCTCAAGATAAAATGATATTGCATAGACATCATAAAAGGGAACTTTATAACGTTCTGTGTTACACTTACATCAGACAAGTTTTTTCCTACTTGTTAGTTTTAATCTTTTATTGACATTATTATAATGTGTTGTAAAAACAAATCAGAAAATTATGTTCACAGTAGGAAATCTAACAACACCATTTTAATATCCTATCTTCCAAACAGAGGCAGAAAAAAATAATTGCTATATAATTTATATAAAAAACATTTAATTATTATTAAATTTTCATGGAGCTTTACAATTACTACTGGCTTTTACACTTTAAATCTTTTGGAATTATAAATAATGAAACCAAAATCAAACACGGTTTGCCAAAAATTATGAAATGTTCTGGCTCATGAATTCAAAAAAACACGTCTGATAAGCATACAGGTTTTTCATACTTCCTGTATGATGTGTCCATTATGAACAGCACAACAGTCTATGCTCTTCTGTGACAGCCAAACATGGAAATTATAACTCTATTCCTCACTTCCTCTAATATTCTGAGGAGGAAGCATTCTGCTACTAATGTGGGCTCACTGAAGTTTTCTTTCTTAGCTTAGCAGCTAAGCTGCATTAATTGGTGCTTTAGAGATAACTGGCTAATGCAAGACAAGCTCTAAAACTTTTTGTTCTTCTCATCAGTGTAAGGTAGGAAAGGGGAGGAGTTCTATCCTTGAAAAGAGTCTATTTCTGCTCATATACGGTTAGAAGCACCTCAAACAAAGGAAGAAAAGCATATCCCACTATACCTTTCCACAGTGGCTCAAATTAAGCTATGGCATGATAGAAAGTAACAATCCTTTTGAGAACACAATGGTTTGAGCCATTCTACAGAAAAACACAAATATTACTGAATGAACAACATATTTTTCAATATCTGTGTTTATTAAGGATTACTTCATAACCTACTGTGCTTTCTCACAAGCAAAGGCAAGTTATTTCTTGTCTTTGATAAAAGTTTTGTGTAATGAAGGGCAAAGAAAAAAATGAGAAGTATTTGGTCCAATTAATTATTTTTCTTAAATTTTGTTTCTCTAAAATTAATCTGGGATCTGAAGCAAGCTTGTCCTTTTTGTCATGTACAATATAACCAGCAATGGAGATTTGTGATCTGAATTTGTATTCATTAAATTTACTTAGCACCCTACGGTGACTGCAGTTGCCCAATAGGAAGGAAGGGTAGAATTCCCAACTGTACCTTCTAAGCTCATTTAGTCCATTTATGGATGACCTGATAGCCAGACACTTCCTGGTTCTTCCTCCCAGACATGTTCTAGCTCTGTGATGCTTAAATATATACACATATGAATTCTTCTTTATAAGTTACTATGTAGATAATGAGTTTATGTATGTATATATAGCTAATTAATGAGAAAGAATAAATAACCTTTATGTAGACACTTTTCAGGTACTCTTAGACATATTCAGAGTCAGTATCAATATTATAAGTATAGTTTGCTACACAAAGTTATAGTGCATGTGGTACTTTGTTCAATGTTATGAAACAACATCACCCAAATTCTGTTCTGCCTAATGTCTGCATTTGAACCAAAATTGTTAAAGATATTCTTTTTTTTTTTTTACCTATTCTATTTTTTACAAGTAAATTGAATTAAGAAAGCAGTGTGAATTTCTCCTCAAGCTATTTCATACTTGGATACCCTTGAACTTTACTGAAACTGGGCTAAAAAGCAAATGTGCACTTGGAAATAGTTGTTAGTACTCATAATACCAAGAGGTGTTTATTTGCTATTGTTATGCAAATCTCTACTTCTTGCAGGGTGTTAAAAAACTATATATATATTTGAAGAGTAGATGTTCATCTTAATTTAAGATACATAAATAACATTTTATTGGGTATGAAAATACACTGATGAGTAATGTATAAACTTATGAAGTTACTAAATCTGAGATAGAACGACACCTAAAACTACATTCCAATGTACAGAAAATGTACAGAGCTTTAAAAGCATCTGATGAAAATTAAAGGACACATTTTTATTATAGTGGGCATATTTTTAAAACCATTCCTTATCTTGTCCATCACACACATTCTGCTAGCAAGAGGACATGCACTAGAAAATAATGCACTTAGGGATAAGTATCTTGACTTATGCCATTTATAAGCTGCCCCTTTCATTGTCTAATCTGTTCAACCATAACATTCTGATTCCAGTAGAAAATTAAGTCAGTGCCAAGCGCTGACTGCCAAGACAAACTCAGAACCACTTTTAACCTGCTGGACTATATCCAAAAGATGTTTAACCTGCCAAGATCAAGTTGCAACTACCTCTAATTTGACAAAATTATGCCACTAGGAATTAAGGAGAAAAATTTTGAATCTAAATCCTCATCAGAAATATATGTATTTATATATATTATATATATTTATTATATATATATAATATATATAATATATTATATATATATTATATATTATATAAATATTATATATATATTATATTTTACTTTAGTTATAAAAAATATATATATATGCTTTTAAAAGTTTACGATAAACTGGCAAAAAAAAAAAAAAAAAAAAAAACGAGAGAAACTTTAGACTTTAAAATTTTTTAAATTTCCTTAGATTTTTAGGAAATCTTGTGTTGTACAGAGAGTAACTTCTAGCATATTAGTAGTTATAGTTTGTTTTTCCAATATCAACATGCGCTAGATATTTCTGAACATCTCTATTATCAGATATTTTCAAGGTTTTCAGACTCAAATTCACATCTTGATGCAAATTTTTTGAGAGAAATGAGTCTTCCACTTTAGTAGGAGTACTTTTAATACCTTAGCACCTTTATAAGTAGCAACTGAACAATAAGATTAAGCTTAACTTTTTATTATATCATGTGTAGGATCCGTGTTTTCATATGGTACATCCAGCCAGGTATGCAGTACATTTTCTTATATCTCACTCTTCATAGCAAGCATCTGAAATGCCTGAAAACCTTTATAAATTGAGAGGATATACTGTACTAGTAAAGCAAGGATTTAAAGCAACATTTCTCTATAGTAACACAGAAGGACAGACTGTCACAAATTGTTATTTAAATGACATTTCCTTCTTGAGAAAGTCTCCTCATTTGTTCACCTAACTACAATTAATTATATTCAGTTCTTAGTTTGCCAGTTTCTCTAAATACAAAACAGGGTTGGTATTCACTTAGCTCAAAGATATTTACTTGAATATGTAAATGAATAATGTAATGAATAATTACTTCAATTTCTGGGAAGTATATTTGGAAAAACTTCCAGTTCTTAGTGATTTAGGACAATTGACATAAGTATAGGTAAAATCTTTATTAAGTGAGAAGGGGCAGGTACAGCAATTATATTTTTTTTCCCACACAATTCTTACAAGCATTTTGTCCTAACTTCAAATGAAAAAAAAAACAGAACTTTTACACAGAGAAAAAGGTTACTGAAGTGAACCTGAAGTTACTGAAGTTACTGAAGAGCTCAGCCAGCTCTTTATAGAAAAAGAAGACTGTTTCATCAACACAATGTATTTGATCTTTATAGTTTCACTAAACATAACGTTGTTATTGGAATAAGGATTTATTTATTTTTTTAACATATCGGTGTATATGATCATCACACCACAATACTTGTTAGCAACTGAGTTTACACTATTATCATCTGAGAGTCTGCTATACTAGTTGCCTTCATCTTCAATTGATAAGAATTGGCAATCGCAAGAAGGATCCCACTAGATGGTAAGTTAGAAACATGAAAAGCATTTTTGAAAGTTATGTAAAGTTTAGTATAATTGTGTTTCCCAGCTGCAATACTACTTTTTGTTGAATCATTTTTATATTTGTCTTTTATGCTCCACAAGAAAATAAATAAATAAATAAATAAATAAACAGTTTAACAGGGATTTCAACCAACTCCGTTTTTAAGGAGAAAAAAAAAGTATATTTAAAATGTAGTGTAAAATAAAGTTACTTATTAGATATTCTGTACAACATGGAAAATTAATGATTGGTGAGCTCTATAGCCACCTAGTGTGAATAAGAGTGCAATTTTATATATCATATTGCTTTGTTATAGAATTTGTGTATGATTGTTTAAGAAAACAACTTTTAGCTTTAACAAAAGAAGTAACTTGAAAACAACCAACTCTATTCAAGAAGAGAATAGATTCTTATTTTGGTGCCATCAAATGAGTTTAGCTCATAATAATCATATCATTATTATGAGCTAAATCATATGATTATTATGAGCTAAATTCACTCTACAACAAAAACTCTGCCTTCTCAGCTTACTTTCTCAATTACTCTTTTCACAGAGCATCATTTAACTTGATCAAAAGCTTTCTCTGTATTTGGGAAAGGATGTGCTAAATACTGTGCTACTTTTCTCACTTTTTTTTTTTCTTTGAAAGCTAATAGAAATATATTATGGCATAATAGAGGTAAGTTATGAAGTATGTACCAGTACTTCAGAGATAAGAGTTCACAAGACTTTATGGGTCTAATTCCAAGCATACACTTCCTTGCACAGACTGCTGCCAGAGCCCTTTGCCAGAATGCTCAGGGAGGTGATGTCTTCATGCCTGTTGGAGCTATAAGAAAGATGTGTCCACTGTCATGTTCCATGCAGGGTGTACTTTTTCTGGATGATATTTAAAGGAACTTGAACAAAATTCATGGCATGTCAGAAAGAAGAGTAAAGATGTCAAAGAGGGTTCCTCATGGTGATGAAGGTCTCCTGCTCCTATTCCTTGCATTCTCATTCCAAAAGTGGATATGATTAGTCAAAGGGGCTTACAGCAAAATAAACATTCTTTATTCTCTCAATAAATTACTTTCCCGTGGCACACTCCAAGTTTCCTGTTTTGTGAATATAAGCTACCTTCAGAAACTGAAGAAACTGAAATGACAGAACAGGAGAAAGAGGACTTTCTCACTTTTTATGCAACTACTCTGAAGATCTGCTAACACTAGGAAAACTAGTCATCTCCTACCCTATGTTCACAAATGCTATAACTAATCAATAGGTCCTAGGCTAATATCTATTGTCTTTTCTTCCCCATCTTTTATTTATATATAATAGCATATTTTTGCATGTCTTTTTAAAAATTTTCAGTACTGCTTACTCTCCTTTGTAAATCTACTGGTTCCTTGGTACAGTTCAAGGAAAAGCATCAGCATCAAAGATAATTCACTCATGCCACAGATTTGTTTTGGCACTGACATGAAACTAGTTCTGTCAAATATCACATGATTAAGACATTTCAGGGAGATAAACGTTTGAGATATATAGAGAGACAAACATTATTTTAGTTTCAACAGTGTTCAGAAAAATGAAATTAATTACAGTTATTAGCACAAATTCAATAAATAGATTACTTAGCACACTTGAACTAAAATCATGCTGTCTTGGTTCTGATATAAATACGTGTCATATATAGTAAGCATGACAACTTGTGCAAACATACTCTATGGTAGTATGCATGCAAAAGTTTATTTCATTTTTAATCTGTATAACTTCAAAACCAAATTCTACATTCTGCTGTATATGCTGAGGAAAGAATTTAGCATTATAATTTAACATCTATGCCTTTAATGTCTATGCAGAACTTTCAATGTATAGCTGAATACTATTTTATCTTATAAATGAAAATGAAATAGGAATTTTTGAAATGTTTCATATGCTAATTTATTCATTGATGGTGTAGTAGCAACATCAGTTATACTGTAAAGTTTCCCATACTTCTTTGAGGATTTTGGATTTGACCTGACGTGCTGAAATACTTTGAATAGCAACACATTTTGGTTTTTCTGCTGCCAAAGGCTTGGGCATCTGCAAAAACTACAAATCATGACAAACTCTTTGAGTGATATATGGAGGACCACAATCCACTAGGAAATAAGCTAAGACCAACTCATTCATTTCATTTAGGTCCTTCAGTAGGATTTGAACCATCCAGCCCACAAACCATGTCTCATGAGATTGCAGTATACATTCAGCCCACTGTAATAATGATTCATATACATATATGTGTATGTGCTTTATTGCTACCTTTAGCTGGATTAAAAGCAATATATCAAGTTTTATATTTCTGCCTCTTTTATTAGCTTTCTAGCACTTGATCAGCTGATAGAGGCAATAATGAATTTTTTTTTTTTTTTTTTTTTTTTTTATAAACTGTAGTTTGTAAGTCCTGTCCTGAGACTGTAATATTTCAAAAAATAGCCTAAGCTTTGGGGAAAAAAACAATTACAGAAACAGCATTAAAAATGCCAAGCACTGGGCAGAAGCAATTCTGGATCAGTTTAAAAAAGTGATTGATGAAACTCTAATCTGAGCTGAAGGAACAGTTTCACGACAAGCTGTGACAATTCCACACACTTCATTAGCTGCCATAATTAGCCTGGTGTTTCAATTTGTTAGAACTGGTGGGGACAATTTTACTCAGAATGCAAACATCAAAAAACAGGGTGCCTCTGACTTCAGAAGGGACTGATGAGAAGCTTTTCTAGTCTCTGTTAACTGAAAGATTAATTACAGCTGATGGGAGGCTGTACTCTGATTGTCACTCTGTCTATGTGCATTACTTTTAGCATTAGAAGAAAGACATGGTTGACACTGCACTGCTCAATCAAGCAGCTTCACATTAGTGTACAAAGTCTGTTAATATGCAGTGGTTTTATTGTTTCTCTTTATTTTGTTTTCTAAGTTTGAGCCTCTCATACCTAACAAGTTACACTCTGAAAAAGCAGGGTATTCAGTTGCTAACGATCAATGTTTATCACTTATACTGCCATATACAGTATACTTCATATACTTCATACAAAATACTTCATACAGGTAAGAGAGATCCTAACAAAACTCAAGGCCATGGGCTGGAAATACTGTTAGTTCCTATTATCATAGTCAAAATGTAAATTCTTACTCAGATAGACTCATCGTGGAAAACAAAAACAGTACAGTTAGGAAACAGACACTGTGTACATCACAGTTTTTAGCTTAACCTATGTACCTTATCTGCTGTTACCCCTGTATGTTAACTCAGAGTTTGTAAGGTTGTTTAAATGAAAATGAAGACTGAATTTGAAGTGCAAAAGTTATTCTTGAATAATTCCATAAATCTCATTCTTGAATATTAACACATGCTAATACACTTGTTCATAAATAACTCCTTATGTGGTTCTGCTTTTCAGTTTCCATACATATTTTATGTTAAGATGAACAAAACCCATAAAGTATGTAGGAGAAGAAAGAACACAGTTTCTATTCTTGATCATGGTGGAACATCCTTTTAACTTGTGTTTGTAAAGGGCATTTTGAAAATAGATCTTCATTGGCATTAAATGAATAAATACTGAAGTGTATTCCAAAGTGAATATCATATTACTATTAAAATGGAGCAAACAAGTCCAGAGTTGATTCATGATCTAAATTTTAAAGTAGCAGTAGCTGCTTATGTCAAACCATTAAGACAAGCAGTGGTCTTACTTGCAGTCTCTCATTCACTCCAATGCCAGTGCACAAAACTATGCAATTTTACTATGATTTTTCCCTACTCAGGTAATGTAGACTACTCCAAGATTCTAGAGCACCATAAGAATTTAGTATATTTTACTGCACTGAATTTTACTGTTCTGAGAAAAACGTACACTTGCTCTCAAAACAACAAAAACGTCCAGCCTTTCACTCAGCTTGGGCATATACCTGACATAACCCATTATTTGGAGTAGCTATAGGCATTAAAAACACCATAAATAGTACAACTATTCAATCATAATAGATCAGTGCTATGAAATATTTCATTCAACTGTCATTTCAAGATGTGACATTCTGCACTCCTAAGTGTGCCTGTTACAAGAAGCCAGCAGAATGTGATTCTTAGACTTCAATTAGTAAACCCAACAGCAATGTGCACTTAACGATGAGATTTTAAAAGTGTTTTTTTTCTTCCCTGCAAAGATGGGTAACAATATTATTTCTAAGGAATAGGAAGCAGGTTGCATTTATCTATATATTGATTATATTAATCACTGGCCAGATTGTTACCTGATGAAACAATTAGCCTAACTCCACGAACATACCTTTTCTAAACAAGCATTGAGGATCAGTCCTAATATCTCAGAGGCATTTTTGAATACTTATATAGGTAATCTCAATCTTAGAGAGTTGTGAAAAGCTTTGTCCCTGGTCAACTGTTTCCAATGCCTGACTACTCATTCTGAGAAGAAATTTCTCCCAAGTTCCAACCTGACCCTTCCCTCACACAACTTGAGACCATTCCCTCTAGTCCTATCACTAGTTACCTGAGAGAAGAGGCTGACCTTCAGCTCCCCACAGTTTCCTTTCATGTACCTTTAGAGAGCCTGTAAAGGTTTCCCCCAAGCCTCCTCTTCTCCAGACTAAACAAGCTGGAGAAACCAGCTCCCTCAGCCATTCCTCACAGGACTTGTACTCCAGGCCCTTCACCAGCTTCATAGCCCTTCTCTGGACATGCTCCACTCCAGGGCCTCAATGTCCTTGTAGTGAGGGGCCCAAAACTGAACACAGCACTCGAGGTGCAGCTGCACCAGAGCAGAGTACAGGGGTACGATCACCTCCCTGCTCCTGCTGGCTGTACCATTCCTGACACAGCCAGGATGCCGTTGGCCTTCTTGTCCACCTGGGCACACTGCCAGCTCACGTTGAGGCGAGCATCAATCAGCACCCCCAGATTCTTTTCGTCTGCACAGCTTTCCAGCCACTCTGCCCCAAGCCATTGCATGGGGTTATTGTGGCCAAAGCGCAGGACCAGGCACTTGGCCATGTTGGTCCTCATCCCATTGGCCTCTGCCCATCAACCCAACCTGTCCAGGTCCCTCTGAAAGGCCTTTCTACCCTCTGGCAGATCGACACTTCCCCCCAGCTTTTGCAGATATGTTACATCAGTAATTGCTAGTGACTTCAATATCTAGATTTTTGTTTTTAAATTCAAAATAAAGATTAATTGGCTGTGTTGAAATGCATTATATTTGCCAGATGTATAAGCAAATTTCCTGAATCCCAAGAATACTGAACAGTCCTTCCAAAACTGTCATCAAAAGTCAAAGCCAAGCACTTCCCAGTTTAGTGCAAGGATTTGCAAGTCCAACAAACCAAATAACTTCAGAATAGTGAACACCTAAAACTAACATCAATTTAAAAATTTCACACTAACATTTCCAGCTCAACTGATGTTTGCACTAAAAGTTCTACCACACCTTAGTGTAATGTACTCGAAGTGTATAATGAAGGAATTAGGCAAGATACTGTGTTTCTAAAGCTTTTTCTCATTAAACAAGAGGCTTTAAAATGTTTAAGCAATGTATACAATGGGAATTATTTATGAAGGTAAAAAACATACATATATCTCCCTCAAAAAACAGTGGTTAAAGTTAGCTCTTACTAAAATGGAAGATTTTCTTTCTATGCCACTAACATACATGTTGCATTATTAAATGAGGAAGGTAGGCAAAGCAAGACATTTATCATCCTACAGACAAATGACACCGGATTGCTAGTTAGACAGTATAATAAGGACCATCTAATTTTCTCTTTTGAATCAATTTATTCTTCAAAGCCCTGGATCATCATCAAGGGACTGAATTTTCCCACTGAGAAATCACAGAACTGAAAATCAGGTTTTATAAAATATTCAACTAGTTGCTGACAAACCCTTACAAATAACCACTAGAATGGATTTGATTAGAAAAGTGGTGACAGTATCTTTTTTATGCAAATATCCATCTGAATGGTTTGACTCTTCCTAGTCACTGCATTGTTTTATTCCTTCTTCATTGTACCCTGTAAGTCACCAGTAACCTTCATCAGAAAGCTATTCCAGCCTTTCTTTTCATCCTTCTAAGTATCAACACATCATTTTCTACATTTAGTTAAACAGTAGCCATTTTGTATATTTTAATTTGCTTCATAATTTTAACCTTCTTTCTACACCTAAGAAAATCATTTAAGAGATGGCTTATATCTGGAAAAATCATTATGTCAACTGCCACAAGTTGAAATTTTAATTTACTTTCCTAGAAGGCTGAATGGATTCATCTTATGAAAGAGATTCTAGTCCAGTGGGTCAGAGGTAATGTCTGCTGTTCCTGCTGTTGAATTGACATACTCTTGGCTTTCTGAATGTTTGCTTCTCAAGAGGGGCAAAATTTAGAAGTAGTAGACTTTGCAAAAGCAATTTTTTTTGTTACCCAGTTTCAGAGACATCTTGCTCATTAATCTGGTCCATGATATTAGCTTGGGCACCACTGCTTTTTTTTTTTTTTTTTTTTTTTTAAAAAACACTACCTGTCCAAGAATGTAGCTAAATGCCTGAGCTTCAAGGAGCTCACAATTCTGCAAAGTAATGCTGTTGTAAGAATCATCCTATGTGAAGGCAGGCAGTTCCACAAGCCAATTATCACAAGAAGACACAAAGTGTTCTGACTCTTGGGGGTTGTTCTGAAGACAGCAGAGAGATACACGCTACAGAATATTGACTTTTTATGAATAATACAGAATGCACTGCTGTAGGACCAGATCCTTGGATTTAAATTGTTTGGTTTGGTGTAGGACGTATGGTAAGAAGCAAAGTGAAGGAAAGCAACTTTACCTTGGAATCAGATAGCTGATAATTCAAACTAAAGGTGCATTTGGAGCATCCAAATAGATCCATCAAGTTATGCCAGCAGCAATAATTATACAGGAGCCATGTCATTGGCTGGAGATTGCTGAAGTGCAACACAATTTGGTAACAACCCTTATTATTCCTGACACGGCTCATGAGGAAATTGGTAGTGTAAAACGCAAACTCTTAAAAGATCACCTAATAATTCTCCTACAATAGAGTCACTTCTAGCTGCCACATTATGTCAATTCTGCTTTGCTTAGGAAAACATGTTGCATTTGCATTGGGGAAACTAAGAACTGTTATTGAAAGTGTCCTGGCTCTTCTCATTGTACATTTGTAATTTTGTCACAAAGCATACTAGTAAATATGGCCTTAAAAGTTTCAAAACATGTAATACGGCTGACAACATAGATCCACATTCCTCAGGAATACCACACTGTATTAGAAAATATTCTTGTATATTTCTTCTCTGATTAAAAGGAATAGAAACCAAGCAAACTCCCTTAAAAATTGTCCAGGAGTCACAGTCACAGTCTTGAGAGAAAAAGTTTAAAACTTCACATATACATTATACTTATCTCAATTATAATTTCTGCAATATTAAGAAAAGTCAAGTTAAAATGAAATTTAGTTAAGTTTCTGTATAAGATAGGGATGGAAGAACATTAGTAGTGTACCAATTCTGCCATATGACATTGACCAATAGACATAATTATAATATGCTGTTAGTCCCATGTGGGATAAAACTAGTTTTCAAACAGAACAAGTCACTTCGCCCTCTCCAGTTTTTTCTTTTCAGTAATACTATGTAAATGTAAATTATCCGTAAAACCATAGGACACAGTGGCCTCAGAAGAATGTGAAAGAGAATGGGTTGGCCATGTAGAACAGTCAAGCCTGCTGTGGAAGGCACTGAGATTTTCAGGCCTTGTAATACACTTATGTAATTCTTCCCACATAGCTGGAACTTCAGGTCCTACCTGATAAAGTTATGCCACTTGTGCCATAACTTGAGTAAGAATGAAAACTGCTGAGGCTATTGAAGTTTTAGAGGTAAAAGACTTTATACAAAATAGCATGATTTTTCTGGACCTACAGAGAGTACTCTTTTGCACCACAGAAAGTCCAAACTTAGTAAAATAATGTGAGAGGAATTATGCAGATGAGACATTCAGAGTGACTTGATCCTTGCAAACTTCTTTATGGCAGAAAGCAAGTTAGTTAAAGATCAAGAAATTTCCTATTGTCTGTTATCCTAAATGGGACACTTCTGCCAATTCTTAGACAAAGACAAATTTACACCTACTGTATATCAATGAAACTCTATACATTGTATTATCCTAATGTCCTTTATAAACTCAGGCTAAAGTACTTACACACACCTGGTTTTCTGTTATATTATTGTACAATTTAATTAAATACTTCTGCAAATTCATATAATCTCAGCTGAAGGCAACCACCACCCAACTACATTGATTGAAGATGTTGATTTTGCTTTTATCTACTCTGGCTGAATGTGGACCTGTCACCTCTGCCTCTGGTGGCAAAAGTGGAAGCAGTATAATTTTTATAACAACTATTGCCTGCTCTAGCAATTACACAACACAACATGAAAATGACAATGTTGTTGCCCAGTTTCTACTTCTCCAACAAAAACAGAATTGTGTTGGTGGTGCATTACAAATGGTATTTTTTCTTGCCTATGTGAGGCCATCATAATCAGAAATATTTGAACTTGATATTTGATTAATGCTGGCAGTACTCTATAAGTGATTTCCACTCAACGTCTAATTATTTATTTCCTGTTATTAATGGAATGAAACAATTCAAAACAAACAGCTAGAATGACTGTTTTGCAAGAAGCTCATAATCATCAATTCATACATGTAGAAATCTTCCTAAAATTATATTACACTGGCCTGTTGAACTTGAAAAGCATATTTTATCCCAATCAATGCATAAAAGTAAAATTATCCATAACTAAGGCATGTTTCTCTGCTGTACAGTTCAGCTGTAATGATCCCCACACACTGCACTTGCACATCAATTATGATAATCATAATCACGGTCGTTAAGCTGAATGTTCATTATTATCAGGATGCTGGTGACAGCAGATTCAATCATCGGGTGCAATGGGCAGGCAGTCGCAGTCCCACCCAAGTTTCTGCAGACAGCGTTGTGCCACATTAAATCTATGATGTGTTCCACATCCCACTCCATTCCAAAAGCTGTAGACGGTAAAGGTCAACTTTATGTTCTGTGCAATATGCTTAGGTTCTCTAAATTAATTCCTTGCAGTACTGGATATTTTTATGCTTTGTAGATAATAAAATTCTGTTTAGGGCCAAAATGCCTGTGCAAATAACGAAACAGTGATGCAGTTGTACTGTAATTCACCTATAATAAGGTATCAAAGGAAAGAATCTATCAACAAGGAATGCCTTCAAATGTCATGTCCCTAATTTTCCAAATAAGAAAACAGTAAATGCTGTCATTTAAGTCAGTTTTCTAAAATGCATATGCAAACTAACTCCAATACCAATTAAAGGCCATAAACTATCATTTCTGCTTCAGTAAATATGAACATATGTGAGTGTTTTGACAACTGAAAGATTATAGTTAGCGTATTTGATCCCCTGACTGTCCAGCTACTCTGGGACCTATCACTCTAGATTAAACTCACAGTGACTAGTAATTTTTTTTTCTTTATATCAATACTTCTTACAGAAATCAAAGGCATTCCAAGGTATTTAGACATATATTAATACAACTTTAAAAATAGGCAAGCATTTTATATTTTCATAGTAGTTAACTAGGATAACTAGATTGTTTCACTAGAAGTATAATATTTCCATTTCTTAACTCATTTATTTTTAATGAAGATTTAGAGTACAACTGTTTTTTCCATTAGTTTAGTAACTTCTTAGAAATCTATGTGGAATGATTTTCAGATTATAACTAGATGAAAGGAACTATTAACTTTTCTCACATACCAGTGGTAATTACTACGTTTAGAGGAAGTCTATGCTAACACTGTTTCATTTTCCAGAGGAAATATAACAATGCAATATTTGTCATTGTTGCTCATTTTGCTTCTAAAGTAGTTATATAATTTACATAGTAATCTTTTTGAGACCTGAATTAAAATGCACACATATAAACACATAAAAATCTGAAGGAAATAGAACTCAGACACGCTCATGTACATAAACAGAGAAACTTTCTAATACTGAGTTTATATTAAAAAAGCAGCTAATATCGAATAATACTTCAGCAGCTCAGTGGTCATTGACCCACTGATCACTGCACTGCCTCCTTGGAAGAAATTACAGTTTTTCTTACCAGCAATGATTAGATGGACTTCTTTACTAGAATACTTTAAGAAGCCAACTATACAACCTGGCTGGGTTATCAGCTATTCAGGTTGTAATAAACACTGCATTCACATAAATATCACCTAATGGAAAACCCCAAAAAAGGGTTGTGTTAAGCAACATGTTAAGCAAAACTCAGATTGTTTTTGGAAATATCTTCACACATGCCAATTAGCCTGGTGATTAATTAATAGAAGATAATTTTGTTCAGAGCCCTGACGTATGGAAAATTTTACTAGATTTGGGAAATAAAGTAACAGAATTCACTGAAATTTTAGTTCTGAAAGTATGACCTTGTACCTGCCTATAGGACCTCTTCCATTAAAATGAAGAAAGGAGTTGGAGGGTTTTTTTTCTTTTCTTTTTCTTTTAACAGTAATAATGACTCATTAAATAAGTGGGTAGGTCAGAAAGAGATATTTTCCCCTCTTATCGCTCTGTCTGAGTAAGCAGCTCCTAACTGAAGCTTCATTTTAATTTAGAACAGGGGTTGGAAGACTGTAGGTTGTGTTGGATTAATGCATACAGCTATATACCCACAGAGATTTAGGCTGAAATCTATCCAAGATAGAGAGACAAGCAATTTTAGTGGTATAAACTATGTCCTGTAATTTATATTATATGCATCATATACATATGATAAACAGTAGAAATACCTTTACTTTGGTTGATATTGGTATCTGAGCCTGATCAAAAACTGCTAAAGACTGGAAACGTCTTTACAGTATAAAACAAGTAGGACCAACAAATTTTATATCATTTTTTTTTATATATCATGCTGGTTCCATCTTCATTTCCTCCCATCGGTGTTTATATACATTAATATAAACGTATATATCAATGAGCCTGTATGAGCCCTGAGCCTTCTCTTCTCCACATTGAAGGGTTCCAGCTCTCTCAGCCTGTTCTCATAGAAAAGGTATTCTACTCCCTTTGAGGCCATGTGCTGGAACTGTTCTGTCAAGTCTATATATTTCTTGTACTGAGAAATTTTAATGTGATTATGATTCCTAACAGAAAAATAAGTAATGCAAATATATGCACAAATTCATGTTAGAACACTGTTTAGGTTCATTTTCACCCTTTTTCACCCAATGAACTTAAGCAATACAATATTTTATATTTTCTCCATTTTTCTTCCATAATTTTCTAAAGGTTTAGCATGTAAGAATAAATATACATATGTTATATTGTATGCCATATGTTGTCTTAAATCAGGAAAGGCATAACAGAAACAAAAAAATTTGCAAAACTGATATAACCAGATCTGTACTTATACATGCTCTTAATCCTTACCTTCTAGGTCAGAGAATTGTTGATGGCCCAAAGATACCCAGTGGATTCAATGATCTCAGAATCAGGCTCAAACTCACATATAATAGCAATCTAAAAAAGTAAGCCATTCTTTAATTTTTGTAGTGACTTACCTTGCCTGTTACCCACTTATTCAGCTGTACTTCTCGGAAATGTTTAATTCCATAAGTTTCTTCGCCATATTTGCCTGACCTATGAATTGATGGATCATACTTCTCATTTTTATGATATGAAGAAAATGGCAAAAATCTGAAATTCAAAACATATTTTAAAATTATGGCCTACTCTGGATACCACAGAAATCATGTAAATAAGATATCAATGAAGCAGAAAATGAGGTGGACACAAGTTTATGCTATTTTCCTCTACCACCTTGATGGTACTGTGGCAGAGCTACTGCAATTTCTTTGATAATTGCTTTTTAATAAAATTTGGAGCAAAGTGATAGAGATCTTCAATAGATAAAATGAAGCCTTGTAAGAAGATAGAACGTGGCGCACTTGCATTACCAGATTAGTACTTTGGCTATATTTGCACTGCTAACTGGTGTGGTTTAAAGAGGGAATGAACAGGGACTGGTTTGCTGTGTTTTCCTTATTGACATGTGCAATGCAGTATGTGCCATCAGTCAATGGAGGCCTCCACCATGCAAAAGTAGAGTTCACTTCTGTAGAACCTTTCATCCACCTTACAAGTAGTGTACTCTAAAAGGCAACCAACACAACCTCAACCTGATCATTCCATTCCATCAGGATGGATGCATTTCAAGCCTACCGGCAGTGTAAGTATAAAGCAAGACTAATTCACAGCAGAAAGAACTTCTTTTGTACCTTAAAGTAGAAAATGTATCCTTTGATAACCGTTAACCAATGCTATAGAAGCTGTAGTCTAGTTTAGACAAATAGAAATTTATACAGATAGTACTGTTGGCTTTCATGTATTAGCAGACCACAAAGCAAATCAATGATTAGTCCTAAATACACCAATCATGTACTCTGAAGTTATCAGTATGCCCTAACCATCAATCTTTTGGGATTTGATTCTTTCACCTTTAGTCATACTGAGGGTGAACTCCCTTCTTGCATACTACCACTGAACAGTGAAATTCCAGATGCCTTCTTTGGTTATAGAGGTTGTTTTAAGATAGATATTCATAAAGCTTGTGGACACCTACAGATTTTCTGGGTAGGCCCCACAGTAAACTGTATGGAGGAGGGTGAAAGACATCTCATATATAACAGATCTGCAAGCAATCCTACAAAGATATCAGTTCCATCTGCCCATTTTAGTTTGCAAGAGAGTTACAAGAGCAAAAAGATACATTTTAATATGAAGGAAAATCCCATAAATGAAGCTTATCATCTCTGGTATTTCAAAAAGAAAGAAATGGGTGTTCTTGATTCTACAAGTGCAGAAAAAATATTACATGGTAAAATTAGAAATAAGTTTGAAGAGTTTAAAATATCACTTTAACAGCCACAATAATAGGTGTAGTTAACTAAAACCTTTTACTAGGTGAAAGTTTTTCAGAACCCAGAGTCCCAATACAAGTTATAGTCAAACACATTTTTGATAAAGATGGGGATAAAAATGTTTCTTCCTGTTTCTCAGTTGATACTCACAAAATGATTTGTTTACACTAACCAATAAATCAAGAACTGTTTGGGTGAGCTTGTTTATTTGTCTTAAATTATATGCCTCTCTTTCCACTTCATAAAAAGAAACTATTTAACAATATTCCTAGCTATATCAATTTATTCTATCTAGTACCACAGTCAAATGTCATATAAAGTTAGCAAAAAGAAAAACACTGAGTTAGCAGACTTAAATTATACAAAGCTATAGTAGTATGTGTATACTCATGGGAAAGGACACTCACATAAGACAGATTATGGTACTTGTAATGCTAATTTGCACATGGGATGGACATCACATGCACACAAAAATTAATGTGGCCCCAGTGTCCCAGAGAATACATCGAAGGTGCTGTGAGCCGGCTGCTCCACTTGCAGTTTTTATCACTTCTGAATTGCATTTTAATAGTACATTTTTCTTTTGTTCAGACATGAAAGAAAATTGGCTTTCTCGGGGGATTGGATATCTGAGAAGGCTAGCAGTTTAGGGATTTGCCCATATATGCATATAATTTAGTTGAGCCATAACATTCATAATTCAATATGAATACCACATCTGTAAAATTTATACACAAAACAGCAAAAAAAAATAAAAATAAATGAGAGAAGTAGAAGATAAAGTAAAGAAAACAATAAGGATTCTAGTTGTTTCCCCTATAACATGTTCTATGTGAAGGGCTTGATTTTACTGTGGACCAGTTCAGCTTCATCTTTTTTGGCAAATCTATTGATCAAATCAGAGTTTGGCAAATCTGAGTAATTTATGTTTTACCACATTTCCGAACTTAAATATCTATGCATATATTCTAACATTTTAGGTCACAACTAACATCTTGTACTACATGTAGCTTAGCACAAATGTAATCTTCCACATTCTACTGCTTATCTCCTGTAAGACCATTGGCTGGTCTATGTGCTGTACAGCCTGGAATGTATGTCTATGGTTGAGGAAAAAGTTAAAGCAACAATGAGTTTTTGAGAAAGAACATTGAATAGTAAAAAAAATACTGAAAATGAAATGTAAGAACATTAACAATATGTTAATGGGTATAATGGCATAACGTAGTAATTATTTTTTCTTCTGTCTGTAGATCCACAGTTAGAGCCACCTGAGCAGTTGTTGATAGGGACAATGATCTAATGACAAGAAAGGATCATAATCACAAATGCAATGTCTGTTTAAAGCAACCAAATATTGTCATAATTTTATGTAAATAACTAATAAAAATACTAAATGTTGTTTATTTGTTTTAGGTAGATAAGCAAATTAATAGGAATCATACGAGCATCATAATACCTCTACCAACCAATGATAATAGTAAAAAGCAAGAGCACTGCAATATACTTCAGTAATGGCATTGTGTTCTGTAGTTCTCTCTCTATACCTGACACAGCTTTTCCCCAAATTAATGACAGTATGTGTTCTGAATGTGACAGAAGAGAGTGATGGAAGGAGAAGAAAATTAAATCCAGACAATGGTATGATAACATTATAAACTGCCCAACCTTAGACCTCAGTAGTTTTTCCCCATAATAAGCTCACTTCAGTGGGATTCTTATATCTGGGTTTCAGCTTTTCTTCGTGATTTCAGTGTAAATTCAAAAGTTCTTGAAAGCTTTCAGTAAAACTGACAGAGACGGAAATAGCGGGATGAAAGACGAATCAAGTTCCACATTACTGTCATATTGTGCCATAAAGCGTAATCAGTATAATCTGCACCTTTCCAAAACTGTATGATTTAATGGAAGGTGAATTCTCCCCAAAGAAATACACTTAAAAAATGAAAAATTATTTCATTCCACCCACTGCAAAAGCTTCAATGAGAGTTATGACAAATAATACAATCAAGATAGGGTGAAAGAGTTGGGACCAAAAAGCCTCGGAGCCTTTGACTTAGTAGGTAATCCTAGACCTGACAGTTTATAGCAGTATATATTTATATTTCAAAAGATATCCTTGATATCCTTTGTTGTTAACTAAAATTGTGTTCTCTCTCCTTTCTATCCTGTACCTCTTTGCTACCACTAATTTAATCTTTCTAATCCTTCTTTTCCACACATTTCAGCCCCCTTGTTCTCTTTCTTCTTTCATTTCATCACCTATTATTTCTTCCTCCCATTCTGTCTCTTATTCCATTATTTCTTGCTATTTTGACAGGAGATGGAAGAGGCCTCTTAGATGCTAAAGGCTTTCTAGTTGTTCTTGATAGATGCTGTAGAAGGTACTACTGGACTCTGGTGTCTATGGCAATGCAAGAGGAGAGAAAAATCTTCCTATGCAGGAGCACAAACAGGAAGGAGGATTTGTCAGGGAGTGTAGTGATAGAACAAAGGGTAACAGTTTTAAACTAAAAGAAGATAGGTTTAGATTAGATATAAGGAAGAAACTTCGCATAATGAGGGTGATGAGGCACTACCAGGGCCTCCCAGAGAAGTTGAGGATGCCCCATCCCTGGAAGTGTTCAATGCCAAGTTGGATGGGGCCCTGGACAAACTGATTAGGTGGAAGGTGACTCTGCCTCTTCAGGATAAAATTCAGCAGTATTCACTTTTTCTTCTGTCTAAATGGCAGCAAGCAACAGGGCAGGCCTTCAGCAGGTTCTCTGGATCTCTGAAAAGCAGTCTAGCAGTGCAAACATATAATATTGATAGCAGAAATGCTTCACTTCACCCAGGCTACTGAGAAAGATCAGGTAGGAGATCTACTGCTAGACTATCCCACACCCCTTGGCACTGTAAGAAATATTAACACCAAAGAAAGGTAGGGTAAATATTCCTAGATTTTTCAAACTTGCACAATATTTGTATGTATTGTATGTTTTGGTAACTTAGATATAAAAACACTACCAAAATTTTAGCTCTAGATGTGTGATAGTGCTGTTAAATTTGTACCTAAACTGGTTCCGTGTAACAGTAATTACAGTAATTCATTTTTTATTGTCTTGACCTAACTGAAAAAAAAAAAAAAAAAAAAAAAAATCCTCTCACTTTAAAGAAGACCACGAGCAATTAGCTCCAAACAAACTATGCTTCACCTTCTGGAAGCTGTGAATCTGATGTGTTGTTGTTTGTTTTTTTGTTTGTTTGTTTGTTTTTCTTTAATTTATTAAAGAAAATGCGTAATTCATTTTAAACTTTCAGATTTGGGTTTCACCTAAAGTCATTGCTCAATCTAATCCAACAGACTATCTTTTCACTTAGTGAACAAAGCAAGAATCAAAATGGTTTTCCACAGCAAAACAATTGCAACAGGACAGTCATTACATAGTTCATAATGAGTGCACATTACAAATCAAAGTGTAATTCACAGTATAAAGACAGCACATTTTACTTACTGTATCTAGTCAGATTATGTTTAGCACAGTATTTTTTCCATGAGAAATTTTGGGTGCATTATTATGTTGTGTGCAATATACTAAATATCGATGCTTTTTCAGTAAGCTCTCAGTCATTTTTATCCTAACAGCAGCAAATCCAAGAAGCCTCTGTCTGTTTTTATTTAACCCATGTTTGCAATAATGTAAAGTGGCAAAAGAAAAAAATCGTCCAGTTCTTGTAGAAAGTAAAAGATCTCTTCTGCAGCAAATTCTGGAACTTAATTATACACTGACTTATCTGCATCCCCAGTGTTATAAAGTACTAGAACTTCATTAGAAAAATTAAGATGGAAAAATGAAGGCACTACTTTGTAAATTTCCAGTGGAAATTAGCTGGAAGAAGCAGAGGAATACTGGATCAAAAGAGGGTAATCATGCTTAACTGTGCCCTAGAGCACCCGCATGTATAATACGATTTGCACAGTAACTACCTCTCCTATTACTGCTTGTTTGGAGTATTCTGTGTTAATGGGGTTAGCTAATTTAGTATTTTAACTTAAAAAGACTCTACTGATTAATAAATGTTGCACACTGTGCTAGTAATTAAAATAAATGGAAGAGTTACAAATAGAAGTTGAATTGTTAAGAAAACATTATCTGAAAATATATGATAATCCCTGTTTATCATAATACAATAACAGTCCGGAAAATATGCAAATCGCTGAAGTTGCAAAGCATATGAAAAACTAAGCATAATTTGAACAAAGTTTTCAGATGTGTTATATTTGCATGACATAAAACGTAGTGGCCATTTTCACTAGGCTAATTCAGAAATACAGTAAAAAAAATCTTAAAAACATGCAAATGAAAAGATTTCTTAAAATCACACAATCTCATCAAAACGAAGTGACTTGCTTTTTAAATTTTAATTTAAAATGCCATTTATACTGGGCATGTCATGATACTGATGACTCCAAGTCATTAACCTTTCTGTAAGTCCATCCTTTGCGCACAGCACTGTGTAGTGCAGAAGTACCTACAGTGGTTCTAAAGGAAAACATTGTCTTGCCAAAAACAAACTTGTGAGGAGCTTGGTACTACAACACTCACACAATGTGTGAGGCATGGGGTATGCAAACAATGCACTGTGCTGCACACAGGTGAACCAGTGTGTTCAGGACTAGCTTGGCTACAGCAACTGGTACAGCACTGAGCGCAGAGAGAGACGGAAACTGAGATGACTTGCCTGTTGTCATACCAGCAGCCTACAATGGATCAGAAATGCTCAGCTTTACACTATTGCTGGCTTATCCCTATTCTATCACCACATTGCAACTCATTCTGACATATGTTGACTTTATATAGATGTTTAATACTACACTCTCAGTCATGAGGCATATTATGTGAGGCAGATTTCAGCACTTAATGAAAATAATTTACATTTTCGTTCTCTGGAAAATTAGGCAAGCACACTGCTGCACGCAACTGAGTAAAGAACTTTTCATGCTTAGTGATCTAAATCTGCTGGATCCAGCAGTTGGTGTCTCAAACTAGACACTAGTTTATTAAGCGGTCATCCCAAAGGAGTCCAATTGTCATTCCTATCCAAGTGTAGGGGGAAATCACTCCATTTGTATGAAAAATAGCACAATAAGGCAGTAACAGCTTCAATTACATGAGAAAGAGGTATCACTCTTATTAGGCTAGATTACCCAGTTGCTGTTTCATTACAAAATAGGAAATTCCAGCAGTTGCTTCAAGCACACACATCATTTTCTTGTTTTGGATTTGTACTGCTTCTGCCTGCCTCAACCTCTTCCTTGGCTTTCTCTCTTATTTCTGCATTCATCAGAAGCAAGAAGTTTCTCAGAGCTTGAAATGTTTAGAGAAAACATATTACCTCTTAAAAAAAAAAAAAAAGAAATCAGAGGTGGGTGGGAATTCTTAACGTCTGATATAGAAAAAATATTGATGTTTTATACCTGGTATCTTAAAAGATAATGCACAATACTCATTCTGCAAAAATAAGATCAAGGATTGAGTTTGTCATTTTTATGCAAATACTAGCTTTCTCCACAAACTCCACACACTTCCTCATTTCTTTCTCTCCTTACTTCCTAAAATAGAAGAATGATCAGCATACAACCAGGAAGAAATACAGTCCCAAAGTATACAATTACATGTAAAGAGACGGAAATCTGTCAGTTCATAATAGGCACTGCTGAGAAAAAAATACTGTAGAATCTGAGTAACCCTTTGTTGACTCCTCCCTGGAGACCAGCATACCACAAAGCAGCTGCAGCACTGCTAGTGAGTCTTAGTCCTGATGATGACCTGCAGCTCTGTCATCACCTTTTCAAGGTTACAGATGTGACCCTTGCATGGTTGGTTGAATCTGAAGCACAAACGGAATGATCACAGCCTGAAAATGTATAATACACTATGCATTTAGTGCACGTGAAGCTGAGAATCACTGCTTCTGTGTATTAAGGATGGAATGAAATGCTTCCTTGCCCTTAAGGTAAATAAAGACCTCCAATTAATATCTGTCCCCCAATCAACTAATATCCCCAGTCAATTAATATCCCCAATCAATTAATATCTGTCAAAGTTGGAGACTCCAAATTTGAAGTGTACAAGACCAAAGCCTTTACAATTCACTAAGTGGGAAGAAACAGCAAAATAAATATTTCAACATATGACCTTCTGAAACTGTTGACATAATGACTTCTGGTGTAAATCATATCAAATAAAGACCAGGCCATATAGTCATTCCCATAAATGAAAAATATAATCCCCCTCATTTGGAATATATAATCAAAGCCTATCCAGTGTAAAGAACACGTTAGCTGAAAGAAAGAATCTTAATTATTACCCAGTGTTTTCTAGATTTCAGTCGTGAAAGCTAAAAATAAAAATATTTTTAAAAAATAATAGCAAAGATCACAGATGAGATTTGAAAGTTAAGCTGCTTTTCCCCTTCTCCAACGATAAAAAAAAAAAAAAAAAAAAAAAAAAAAAAAAAAGGAAAGAAGAGAAACCTGAAGTACACTTGTAACTATTCCCTATTACACTTTTGGTATAAAAGGGGTAAAAAATACTACATACAGTTTTTGTAACCAAATATCACAAATGACATTGTACAAATGTGGAAAAGTTGCTGAATTAAAAGATTTTCTTTCAAAATTGTTTTTAAGTAGAAGCTCCTTTGAAAGCCACTATTAAATCAGGGAAAACATGGGAAAAAAAGATCCAGCAATTAAAACAAATGCTAAAACATGCAAATGCAGTTGATTTTCGCATTCTTAAGTGCCAGTCCTTAAATTGACGCAGGCAATATGGGGCTGATAGCAAAGTATTATTCATTTCCAGTAAATCAGTAGATCACAGGCTGCCCACAAGGAAAAGGGATTCCTTTCTGTGCTGAATTCTGTTACTGAAGTGTCAAAGAATTGCCAAGAACAGTGAATTCAAGGGTAAAGTTGACAAAACATCATTTGTTTTTAGTTAACTACAAACCCAGAAAAAGTTAATTAATAGGTTTTATTATGATTGGGCAAAGGAGTTCCATCCCAATAAAAAAAGAATTGGGAATATTTTGGTGATTGCCTTAAATGCTGGGGGACGGATTATGTCTGTAATTTTGGTTTGTATGGAAAAGACGAGGCCCCTCTGATGCTATTACAGATGCCATGGCTCAGGTAACCAAACTGCCACAAAGATTTTACAGTTTTTTTTTTACTTGTAAAACAGTTTTTTACTTGTAAAACAGTTTTTACATCATGTTCTAACATGCAACCTATGCTCCCTTCCCTTTCAAGTGAGCTTTTGTAGTTTACTGGAAAGAAAGCATGTCTCAGTGGCATGCAAGAACATATTTCCTCCCATAGTCTTTAAAATCTTTTAATAGGAAGACAGAAATAGTATTTGTTCCTTGACAAGGTGCATATGGCAAAAAGGAATTTGCATTTGTTTACTAATTTCCCAGTAAGTTCATCTGTTGTATCACATATTATTATTATGGCATGTTCTATTGATTCATAGATACGGATGGCACATGTCATACAAATACAAGATAGGGTCTCTGCCCTGGGAAGTTTATAATCTAAGAACATAGAATTTGGAAGTATATACAGAGAACGTTTGCTACTGAGCTGTCAGGTTTGACATTTCATTTTGTCAGGCATGAAAGGTTTTTGAAACCAATGAAATAAAGATAACATCCTCATAACAATACAAGAAAAAAAAAAGAAAAAAACTTACTCATTGTCATGTATATGGTTTCTCCATTCCTCCCTTTTCATTTCTGCTCTGGCCTTCCCTAGTGGTGAATCGATTGATGCTGCCACTCGCAAGGTTGGTTCCAAAGGCTTATAGCGCTGCCGCAATACTTCAGCGGTATCACGGAAAGGCCCCTGATGAAAAGTATAGGATAACGTAAGTGTTTTATTGTGGGGCTATAGTTCTTTCTTTTATTCATGAGACATCAACAATGAATGAGGACACAGAGTGTCTGGGAAGTGTAGCAAGACTTTTCTTCCAAAATAATTAAAGCAGTTCGTTTTGATAGAGAGTTACAGATAACACAAAGGTTGATAACATGCTCTAAAGCCCCAAAGAGAGAATGAGAAATGCGTACTCCGGATTTATTTAGCTACTCATAAATATTTATTATTTGAAACAATACATTGTTAGAACTTATTAGGAGACCTTATTTTTTTCCTTGGAAAAAATACTGGTGAAATAAAATTTGATATATAAGTGTTAACTTCATCTAGATTCTGTTTAAGCAGGAAGTCTCTTCCTTTTCACGGGATAAATCATGTTTTACCTTAAAGAACACGCTCTTTTCAATTTAACTATAAAACTATGTGGAAGAGAACTTAATACGTGACTTAAAATACAATTCCTCTAATATAATTCAAACTAATGTCTACAAAAATGGGACTATATAGTCTATTTTTGAAATGTCTAATTCCACATTAATCTCAGTAGTCTTAAAAAAAACTAAAAGCTCATAATTATTTCAGAGATGTGTGTATATATAACATATATACACCTACACACACAAAAGAACATATGTGTATATGTATATATATGTTGGTTTTTTTAAAGCAGACTATTTAATAACTGATCAAACCACTATTTGCCATTTAACAACAGAGATAGAGAGCAACAGAAAGTCTTTTTCTACACTGTCAAAGTGATGTATGTTATGTCTTCCTTTTAGCACTAACCACTGAACTTACCTCAAGTATAATTAGTGCCATACTATGCTCAAGACAATTTAGTGGCAAGTCTAGATTTAGAAGTGTTACTAATTAATTTTTATTTTATTTTCACCATTACTGAACCTGCAACAAACTAGTAAAACCTTCTGAAACTATAAGCAGACAAAGACTCCTAATCACAGGCTTTATTCTTAAAGATATCCTTCTTTAAATAGGTTATCACTAACAAGTCACAGCTGGAGTTACTGCAAGCACTGAGTGAAGACTGTGGGGCTAATAAAAAGAAATGATTCACGCCTCATTTATGTTCACTTATGTTTTACATTAATAGAAACCAATAATAGGAACCAGTTACCATAAAAGTCATGGACCGTAAATAACACAAATGGCAAATAAGTATCATCTAGTACTTTTCACAGCTGGACAGGAGGATTGCTATATTTGAAAGTAGTTAATGGATTTTTATTGTAACTTTACTTTTTAAAGGTACAGCATCATGATTTGGAGATATTTTTAAAGATCATAGTAAGGAAGTAATGATAGCATTTATACTACTTGCAAATATTTTCTTGCTTTTACTTTCTAAAAGTGTCCACAAAAAATATGCATTCATTTAGTATGACCACAATAAAGGTTTTTTTTTAAAACAGAATAAAAATCGTTATTGCCCTTAAGAAAATAATCAATACTAGAGAAGATCATTAAAACTGGTAAACAATGTTCTAGTAACACATAATCTAATGATCAAGATATAAAATAAGGTTTAACTTGCTAATGAAAAGATGAATACTTTGTATTGCAAGATGTTTGCAGAGAAAAGAAGAAAGAAGTGTAGTGTTATCAAATATTATAATGATAGATTTTTTTTCTTTTAGAAAATAGTCTTCTTCATTATAAAATATTTATTCATATTCCACCAGAGTAAGGGCCAAATCAGATGTCTAAGCAAGCTTTTTTTTTTTCTATTTTTAATTTCTAAAAACTTGTAACTTTCTCAATTCATAGTTCAAGTGAAATTAATAAAGCACAGCAAATACTAATGGAAGGGGGGAAAAAGGAGTATATAAACTATGCAAAGGTCTCTCCAATAAGGTTGTCATCATTAATGGTGGTGCATATTGTAGAATATGAAGTTAATTCTAAGCCTTCCCTGCATTTCTCTAAAACACATATTTGATGAAACTTGCCCAGCAATAAACAATTACTGAATCTATGTAAGATGACAAGGCCTCTAAAAAATCCATTTGCCTATTTGCATTTTACAAGTTGAACTTTAAAATGTATGTAATCTGCAGTAAAATGGTGCTCATAAATATTTTCATATCTGCAGTGCCCACAAGCATTTTGGGCATCTGGCTTCAAAAGGGAACCAACAGTTTTCACCCTGAAAGCAACTCAAACAACTCCATGTTCTATTTTGGAATGAATAGTATAAAAATTCTTGCTACTGACTGGTCTGCCAAGTAAAATGGTTAGCAGGGAGGCAGTCTTACTACTTTACCATAAGAAACTCATGAAAAAAAAAAAAATGAAATCTTGTGTTCTTCGCTGTTCCTATTCCATGACAGCCACCAGCATACAAGAAAATATATATATATATATATAATTCCCTAAAAATGGGGATGTACTTTCTGTTATTAATGCCTTTGAAAGAACACTTGACTAATTTTAGAATTATCCATTCTTCTATCAAACTGTAATTCTAGTTAATTCAGTAATAAAACTGATAGGTCTGTTATAACTAATGTATAATCATCGTTAAAAATTTTCTTTTAAATACACTATATCTCACATACATGGAGTTATATATAAAATGCTAAATACCAACTTTCCCAAGAGAAAGCTAGTAGTTAGCTATTTTTTGTTCTCTTAAGCTTATGTAATTTACATTCTCGTATAAAATATCCAGGCATATGGGCAACACAATTTTTAGATACCTGAAAAATCAATAGAGTAACAAGTGGCTCACACTGGACCTGAGATATATAAAATGTTATCACAGAGAACTAGGACACAAGTATAGGTAGTAATTAAATTCCTTATTGTCACACTAGACAACTTTCAGGGTGATATGTTCTGATGGGTTTTCATTTCCAGCTGTTTCATCATCTCAAACCAGTGTCCTTTCCTTAGACAATACAACCCTAAATTGTCAAAGTGTTGTGTAGGGATTTAGCCGTGTGACTCCCATTAACATCAATAAGAGTCGCGCAGCTAAATCCACGTGCTGTGCTTTGAAAATTTACCCCACAGTGTACATCCCAGGGTGCTGAAAGGATTAAAGTATTATATAGTAAATTCCCTCTTTGAGGTGCAGAAAATAAACAGGGCTCTTCTGGTTTGTTCTAAAAGGCTATCTGTGCGCTACTGCTGTGAATGCATCTGAACTTAGAAAGGTCTATAAAATATTCCAAACCCAAACAGAATCTTGTAAGATACTTTATATAAAGTAAAGTGATTTTGAAAGAGCAGCTTAACAACTCTGAGTTCCCTCTTTATTTAAAAAGCATGACTTCTGTACTGACAACGCACCCAGTCACATCCCACTGAAGGACTATAATAGCCCCGTTGGTCCCAGAAGGTAAGGCTATAATGTCATATGTATCTGTTTTTGAACTTACTTTCAACTCCAAAATCCCTGATCACTAAACCGTTGACTCATGCTTTGACTTGGTTCTAATATGAGTCAATGAGATCGTTATATGAGGAAGCTCAAATAGTCAAGGTGTGGGGATGGAAGGAGGGAAGGACAAAGGTGAACTACCTTGAAGTTGATCCTTACATATGGACACACATATATATATACATATATAAGTTATAAGCAGTATGGATCTCTGTGAGGCTCACCTCTATTTATTCAGATATATTTTGGCAGATCTGTATCTGTTCCTCATGCTTGAACCCAATTACCTTTGCATTCACATCCCACCACTGATATCAACTCACGTTGATACAGAGAAGTCAGATATGATATAAAGGTGAGAAAAGCCTCTTCCGTGTCGGTTAGCCCATGAGCCTATGGCTGTTTCCACTGAAGAACAATGTCGTTTCAATCAGTAAAACACAGGCAAATTGCATGGCTACAGATAGTTTGAATTCAGCTGTAGAATTATACAATCATAGAATGGCTTGGTTTGGAAGGAACCTTCAAGATCATCTGGTTTCAAGCCCCCTGCCATGACCAGGGACACCTTCCACTAGATCTGGTCACCCAGGGCTCTATCCAACCTGGCCTTGAACACATACAGAGATGGGGCATCCACGATTTCTCTGTGCAGTCTGTAACAGTGCTTCACCACCATATGAGTAAAGAATTTCCTCCTAACTTCTAGCCTAAATCTCTCCTCTTTCAGACTGAAAGCACTGCCCCTTGTCCTATCACAATATACCCATGTAAAAAGGTCATTCACCATCTTTCCTATAAGCAACCTGTAAGTACTGAAAGGCTGCAGTGAGGTTGCCCCAGAGCCTTCACTTCTCTAGGCTAAACATGGAAGAGAAAATTTAAAGATAGCATGGAGTTCAAAATAATGTACAAGAAGTTCTGAAGTTATTGCAAGTGTTCAAAGTCAAGCTGGCACTAAACATATATGTATGAGGTACATAAAGCAGAAGTTCAGTAGACCATGCAAACTGAAAAAAAATCTTCAGAAGAGATAGAAAGACAGTGTATGTCTACCTCAAAAACATCAGATATTCACTGGCAAAAGCTACATGTCTGGATAAATATCCACTCATCATCAACTGAGGAACATAAGGGTCTCAAAAGTTTATAAATATTGGTCATATTCCCAGCAGGTTTAGATAATAAGGTGGCAAATGCTCTTTTGCCGTTTAATGGGACATCTCTGACATATTACCTCAGAGATCTCCATTAATTTATGGGAGAGGAAAAAGGTTATCTGCAACATATGCTGAAATCAACTGAAATCAAAATCCAGACCATGACAGTTAAGGAAGGGAGCTAGGCATCTAGACAGTTGATGCAGAACATGTAGAAAATTGTAATTACTGACACACAGCTAGTTGATGTAAAAGTACAGGAACTACTTTATACTGCGAGGATGTCTCTTGGTCTCCACGTGGAAAACACAAAAAGAGTAATAAGTTATTTCAACTGGTTAATTTTATCTTTAATTTCTCCTATTTTTCATTGATTTAAAATTGGAACTTAGGAATTCTCCTTCTGATGAATCAGGATGATACTCAGTTATGTCAGATCTTCTCTTTGAAATCTCAGAGGTGACTTTGTTGTTTTTTTCCCAAAAAGACAAAAGCAAAGACACATTTCCTTGTTTTACATACCACATACATCTCTTTTTCCTTAAAACAAATTTGTGTCAAAGAATTACATTGTGAAAGCAAGCACTAGTTCTATAAATAAAGAACATACACAAAATATTTTACCAAAAAGAGACACTGAAAACTGCTACCTGAGGTTTCTGTCTGCCAATAGGTGGCAGGGGTTCTCCTGCATGGAAAGTTGGAGGCCTTTTACAAGTTGGCCAGTCATAAAGTTCATCTGTGAAGGGACTCTTCACTTGCTGCTGCCTGTGGCTCAGTGGCTTTGACTGCCGGAGCAGCAGTTCCATTGGATCTGGGGATTTTCTGAACGGCGAATTATATATGCCTGCAATCTGAATAGAAGATGGGTTTACCTTTGACTTCAATTAACTCACAGTTGCAGTTACAAAAGTGTTTAAATAGGATAGTGTAACACATAATCTGTTTTAGCCCTCCCAGTGGGTATAATTTTCATTTTATTCAAGCAAGAAATACACAGCTGATTTTCGTGGACCTCAAACCCTCTTTTCTTTTGGTCACATCTTTCCTCTTCTACAGTAATAGTCAAAGAAATAGACCGTTTTTTCCTTAAAAATAAAGTAAATTGTACAAAATTACAACTAGCTTTAAAGACAAGTATTATGCTTGTTTTGAAATTTAAACTTGTTTATGTTTCTTTAAAAGCCATTTTAAATTACTATGCATAACAGAAATAAAAATGTATATTACTTATTATTTCTAAGCACATGTGTAAAGGCTAAAATAAATATCCATACAAGGAAAAAGATAATTTTTGTCCCTTTAGACACTGTGTTAGCTAACTCGCAGTTTGGCATAAGATGGTTGAAATTACAACATATTTAAAAGTAAAACTGAGAGACTGGCTACAGGGAAACACAAGAACATTTATTGAATACCAAAAAATAGTAACTGTTGTTTGTTGTGTGTTTTTTTTCAGCAAAATGTTTTATTACATTTCTTTAACCACTCACATCTATTTAGTTTTACTAGTATAAAAACTGTGAAAAACAAAAATTAAGATTAAAAAATATGAATTTTGAATTGAACTAAAAATTTACATTCTTCATTTAATTTAGTTTCTTTTTTTTTTCAGAACAAAGAAACAATATGCTATTACATCAGTAGTTGCATTAGTAGTGTGATATAATATAATAATTTCTAATATAAAGCATACATTTCAAATTCTTAGCTAGTAATCTCTATCATTAACAGTCTGTGAATATCTGGCAAGACAAAATTATATGGTAGACTGGTCCCAAATCATTCTGAATGATGATCATTCTACATTCTTAGAAATGTAGGAATTTTATCAGTTGTATATAAACAACACTCAAGCATATGTGAGTTTACTGAACAAGTTATATCCATTCTAGTTAATAATTACTATGTGCTAAACATGAGAATTGGTGTACCAGATTCCACAAAGCCACTAAATTTCCAAATTTCCAATAAAACAGACGAGATGCTTAAAAAACATTGGCAAAATAAATAAATAAACTGCTTTGCTTTAAGGAAGATTGTATTTTCTGTAACCATATACAGTATAACAGACTTTGACGGTAGATCAGTTTTGCTCAGTTATAATATATCATGTTTTGCATTTATCATATTTATTTGCTTTGAAGCATTGAATAAACATAGAATAAAAAAGACATCAGTCACTGGTTGTTCCTTTAGTTTTCAGGATGTCAACTATAATGGCAGAGATCCATGTTTCAAATAGCAGATAAGCAGGATTGAAGGGGTGACTGCAAAATTGCAGGTCCATCTCTGTGATCTGTAAAATCCAGCTGCATTTCAAGGTTTGGTTCTACACCTCTTGCTCTTATTCACCTAAACATCTCATAAACTTGCAGATTCTCCTTATGATTTATTTTTTGTTGTATTTCATCCATTACCTTGTTACAATTTTCTTATCAGTGCAGCATAGTTTTGCTTGTGAACATTCAGTGACATGCAAGTCTTCCATAAGCACAAATTCCATATGTTGTCTCAGGCTTTTTTGAACTATTGAATGCATTCCTGCTATGTATTTGTTACACAAGTTCTCTCATATATAAAATGACACAGTCAAGGTCTTCCAAACAAATTAGATTCCAAACCAACCATGGTCATATAGCTCTTCACCCATTAGTCCTACCATGCCATCGGATCTGTCTATACTATGAATTTTTGCCTTTATTTTGCTGATGACAGTAAAATAGAAAAGTAATTGTGATTACCATCTTTGTACATTTCACTGAATTTCACTGTACTGATACTTTATCTTTCCATCCATTCCTATGTCCTCTGTGTTCAGTTGTTATATCCTGACTAATGTGGAGAGTACATTCTAGCCAAGCCACATGGCCTCTGCAGAGGGCCCCAGGTAGTGAGAAAAATACTGCTCTTTTACTGTATATCTGCAACACACATTTTATGGAAAACTACAATATAAATGAAAATACAAATGTTTTCCATGAGAAAAACATCTTCTTGTTCACCACTGAGAATCAGGGTGTTCTGAAATAAACTATTCTGCCATAAAAACGGCATGCTGAAGTTTCATCCATGGATTTATTAATCAGTAGGAAACCCTGATAAGAGTTTTTAAAAAATCCTAAAATTTACACAGCTTTTTAAGATATGTTTAAAAATAATATAAAAATAACATAACATAAAATAATAAAATAATAAAATAATAAAATGCCAAAAAGCAAATTGGTTAGGAAAATTTAACAGAAGAAAATTTAGATTTCTTCAATCACACAGCACAAGATTGTTTCTTGTTTGTTTCCACAAAGAATAAAAATACAACGTCTTAAATATTTCAAACATTTTTCCTTTAAAGAAATACAGGCAACAATAACTTTAAAGTAATGTTTATCTGGGCTCTGAGAAATGGCATGACTTCTATCATTCACATTTAGAGAAGTATTAATGGACCTATGAGTATAATGGCTTTCTGGAATGGCATTTCATAATCTATATTGCGATACTATGTATGTTCTTGACATTTCTTTGTTTAAACATTTGGCAATAGAGAAATCTGTATTCAGAGTTCAAACACTGAAATGCAGTGCACAAATAGGATTGGCTTTCAGCACTTCTAATGACACCAAAATTAGCCATAATAGCTTTGGGAACTCACTGATTCATTGTCGTTTGGATTGTTATTTCTGAAGAGGTGCCTGAACATAGAGTCATCTTGTGCTGTTCTTTCTTTCATATATTATCAGGTTAAACATACATAAATAGTGTATCAGCTATGAAAACAGATTTGCAGTTTTAGTGAGGAACATTAGTGAGGCCAGCTAGACACTTTGCAAGATGTTGCTTCTTCTACAGTTGAAGCTCTTTGTGAGATCTGGGTCAAAATTAATTACGAACTGCATTTTAACTAATGATTTTTCAAGCAATCCTGTTAATTACTTTACATTTTAATTATATATGTTCAAGTATTCGAACAGACAGATAGCAGAGCAATCAGCAGAGTTCATATCTAGATGGATAAAATTAATACTAATTTACTCTAAAATCCCCAAGGTTTGTGGCTAGGATTTAAGCCTAGATTAAAAATTGGCAAAGTTTGGTAGCAGAGACAAGGGGATGAGTTTGGTTTTACTTTCTAGTTCAGACCAATCTCTGGCAAAATTCCTTCACTTTAAAATATCTCTGCAAATCAGAGTCATTTTTGTGACTCCTTGCTTGTGTGTTGTGTGCTGACGGATGTGCTATTCATTCTACCCTTTGCAGGAAGATAGCAGTGTGCAGAAATCTTAAGAATCTGGAGGATCAAAGGTTTTGATACTTAATAATTTTTCATATCTTCCTGAGACCAGTACAATATATTAAAATCATTATTTCACCTTTTCACTGCTTTAATGCAATATCCTCTCAACTACAAAACCATTGTAGTTAATACTGCTTTTTCAGTGGTAGAAAAATATATGTCCTGAGATACTACTCCATCCTTTGGAATCAAAGTATGAGGTAGTTTTTGATTTTCTTCACTTTTAGTCCATACAAAAATATGCTACCATCCCAAATGTTATGATATGTTACAAAAAGTACCTCTTCTGTAGTGAGTATGACACATTTTTCTGTACCTATGTTCTTCACAACTAAGAAGGTCCTCTGTCAAAGCCAGCTTTCTGAGACTCCATTTCCAGGAACAATTTTCTAAAGTGACAAACACTATGGGGAAATCTGTGCTACTGTTAAAAAACCTGCAACTGAGTTATTTGCAGTACTGTCATGCTGACTTCCAACTCAATAAGACCAAAGAAATCTCAGGAGGGGACTCTGCTAATAGCTTCTTACTGACCTCCTTACATCAGGCTCTTCTGCTGAATGGTGGCCCAATGGTGAATATGGCAAATGAGGTGTGAAAGCACAGATTTTTGTATTTTTTTTTTTTTATAAGACTATGGTTCTGACTCGTCAGGGGAAAAAAGAGAGAGAGAGAGAGAAAGAGAAATGAGTTATACTATAGATATATTTTTCCCCTAGAATTCTCTGCCTCAGACCTTCCATCATGGAAACCCAAGCATGACCTGGAATATTAATTGTGTCAGGTCAACCATACTGGCAAATGTATCATTTGTTACCCAGTCATCCTTAGCATTACATTAGTATTTTGAATCATTTTGCATTTCTAACACTCTATCATTTAGTTTTCTCTCAATCATTTTCTTATTTTTATAATTAATGGTGGCATATAAAGAAAAAATAATCAGAAAAATATATATTAATTTAATGAAGGAAGGAAAAGGAATCAAGGAAAAATGTCTGTGTGCATGTTTTAAATATTCTGTATCTCTTCCACTTCTTATCCTAATCTTAGTCTACACTGTAGCATTTTTGTCTTTTCCTGTTTATCATTTCCATAAGCAGAGAAAAAGTTAACTGTTACTTAACAGCTACTGTTCTGAAAATAATCACACCTGCAAAATTAAAAATCAATGAAGTTGAGCTGAAGAGTAAATGTAAGCATGAAGTTAACAGAAAATGTATCCTCCCTCATGTATTTTAAATATATTTTACTGTAATTCAACTAAACTATAATAAAGGTATGCTCTGTTTTAATTATTTTTCCATATCAACTCTGAAAGTTGGAAATAATCAACATTATATATCATGAATATAAATGTTTCATTTAGCATTCATTTATTTCTGAAAAATAAAAAATACCTTTGATGGAGGAAGCCTTTTCAAGCAACTGCCACGGTAAGAATCTAAATAAGGTTCTACTTTCTCAGTCTGCTCTTTTAATAAGGAGTTAAATGACTCCTTCTTCAAAATGCATATAAGGAGACAGAAAATACTTCAACAAAATGAGGAATTAACTTTAAAATTCTTTTTTTTCCAATACATTTTGTACTAAAAAAAAAAAAATAAATAAATCTAAGCAAGCTGAGAGAAGAGGTAAGAGATCTTTAAAAGCCATAAAAGTAAAAGCATGAAGGAGAGCTGTGAATGAAATATTTGCTAGAGAAGGGATTGCTGAATCAACACTGACCAGTGCACTTCATCATAATTATCAGGACATACTACTGCCAGGGGATTTATAAAAATCCCACTCAGCAAATAATTGCCCTGCTGTTAGGAGATAGTCGGAGTGTTAACACACTGTCACAGTCCAGCGTTTAGTAAGATATTCAACATTCAATTACTCTTGCTGAGAACTAAAAGGAAATATGATCATTTCTCAGCTACTGCAGTTATGCTTCCACATGAATTCCAAAGAACAATCTTGTTAATCCCCAGATATAGTTTCTCTAGGAGGTAAAAGAAATACCTCAAAACATTAATGATTCACAAGGAAAAAACAAAACAAAACAAAACAAACAAGCAAACAAACAAAAAATCTTGTTTAAATGATGCTGCAGCAACATCTGTAAGAAAATGAATTTAAAACTTCTAAATAACTATTTTTTTAAAACTTCTAAATAACTATTTATGTTTATTACAGGTTGTAAAATTTTTCTTTAAATTAAGAAAATAAAGGGATAACATCTTTAACATAAAATGTATTGGGGAAATAGTCATCTATTAAAAATTTGTATATAATATCCTAGTAGCAAGTATAATAAAATGATGTCCACTAAATCAAATTTGAAACTTCAAAATATTTAAACCACATGACAGTGTCTTCTCCTAGGAATAATCTGTGACTTTGTGATTAATATGGACATATTTTTATATGAGAATTAACAGATATAGCATAAGCATTATTCAGATATTGGAAAAAAAAAATTCCACATTCCAATTCAAAAGAAAATATCCTTACCATGGCTGATAATAGAAAAAAATGTCACCCATCCAGCAAAATATATAAATGTCAGTTTAGTGCTCACTGAGTTAATGCTAGTCCTTGGGCCTGATCCTGTAACCCTTATAAAATCATACTTAGGAATTGTATCTAAATAAGAATTGGAGGACCTTACCTGTTATTATAGATAAGGTATTTTAGCTTTGTTTGAGATAGAGTTTTATGTAAAGACTGAAGAATTCATAAATGAGTGATGAGTAGTGTATATTCTTTCAAGTGGGATTAATTACCTGTCTTCTGCCTAATATATATTCTGTTTAAACAGAGTAATAGAAGCATTAATTATTGTTATTCTGCTTTTCAGATTTTAGTTAGCTTAGTTCAGTCCTTTTCATCTCTGAAATATTTTATTGATACCAAAATAATAGTACAATCACATTTTAAATACACATTTGTAAGTAAAACAGGCTGCAATTCTATGGACTATACAAAGAGGTGTCAAGGAAACATTCAAGTCCCTTGTCCTGGCCACAGATCATAAAATCAACCTCTAAACCTGCAGAGACACTAAGCTCTGTTGCAGGAAGCAGAACTGTAACTGAGTCTCCAAATAGGCAAGAATTGCTTGGGTTTAGACAACAAGATTAAAGATAAATAATAGCTTAATGCATGGATCACTATGTCACGATATCCAAAACACAGCAGACAAACAAACGCTGAGGCATCCCAAAAATATATTCTTCTTTCACTGATTGACTCTATGACCAAGGCATGTTCTGTCAAACCTAATTCTTATGCAGGCTCTTGATGACATGACTAGATCAGGAATAATAACTTGAATGAGTGAGTGATGGCATAGGAAACAATACTCATGATGAAGATACAAAAGAGACATTCAAAGTTTTTTATTGACTTCACATGTGACTTCTAACTGATTTCAAACAAGCAATTTTAACTTACTTAATGACTTTATTTTAGAAATAGGAATGGTAAATTACATTAGTGTTATCATTTGTTCTTTAAGTGCTAGAGTGAATATAGGATTATGTACAAATTCTACAAACCTCTAGAATCATCCTGCTTCTACAACTACCCTGTATAAATGGAAATTGAAGAAAAATCTCTGAAAGCAGTTTCATTATTCCATGTCTCAATAACTGCATGTGAAAACACAGTTTTTATTTCCTTACTGCACAGGAATATTTTGAGGCTAAAATTATTTACACTCATTAGAAGTTTCAAAGAACCTTGACACACTTATGTAAATGTGACATTATTTATGTCTTTAAAATTAAACTTTCTTCAGCTTTCATTGTGATAATGCAAAAGATTAGCTTTATGAGAAAAAAATCAACTTGAAAAGCACTCTTTTTCTTACTGGAGAGAGAAAAATTTTTGTAATTATACCATTTTGAATTTGAATCTTTGAATTTGTAACACTAGAGGTTACCTAGGGCAATTATACCAAAAGACTGGAGAACCTCTACTTGCTAGAAATAGAAATCATGTGGAAATTTACTTTGTTTAAAAAAAAAAAAAAGAAAAAGGGCAAGAGAATTCATTCACTTCTCAACTAACAAAAAAAAAACTCACAACCAAATGATGTAACATTTAATTGATTTTCATTGTTCCTTATGTCTGTTGCATTGTGTTTACACATGAATCTTCCCTTACTGATACAGGTTTATTCTGACAGATTTATTAAACAAATTGCTGCAGTAAACCTATAGGATCAGACAATGATTAAAACCTCAAAAAGTGGCAGTATGTTTAACAAACCACTCTTCAAAGAGACTAATAAACGATGAAGTGAAGGGAGGTTTAAGGTCCTAGTATTGTAAACAGGAAAGAACAAAGAAGAGGGAATGAAGCCATGTTAGTTAGATTAGTACAGACAGTCAGAAATGAGTAGAAATATGTGATATGTGAAATGAATATGATAACAAAACAAACAAACAAAAAAAAAAACAACAGCATTTTCTTAAAAGACTGTTGAAACAGAAAAACTGGAAGCAAAGAAAATGTAAAATAAAGATAAGAAAACAAACAATATATGAGGGAAGATATACAGTTCTCATGATGCCCATTGCAGGACAAATGCATTTCCCAAATCAACAGTATGTATTAGATACTAAGAAAGCATTGAATATTGAATTGAATATTGAAACAGTACAAGTTAATGAAAGAACTTTACTATTATTTACTATTATTATTCACTTGCCTAAGAGATGAAAAACAACAGAATTGGTGTGTACATCACTCATCTTGAAGCCTCGTTAAAGCAAGGATACCATCAGTGCCACTTCTTAATCAATGAGGTTCGCTGTTGAGAAATGTATGGCATTTTATCTTCATGACTTCTCCCATGCCATCCTTAACTTCCCTTTACTTATGCACTCATCTCTTATTTAGCATCTACTTCTTCTGCTATTATAGGTTCAAAAGTTACCTCAGGAAGACCACACATCACATCAAACTTGTATACAAACCAGTTGGACAACTACACATCATGCGACTGTATTCCAATAACTGTTTCAGGAACATCAGTGGAGCTCCAGACTGTGCAAGTGTGAGCGAATGTGGCTCTGTGTGTGAGCTATTTAGTTCATATTTGTACTGTTGTAATTTCCCTGCAATATAGATTCTTTCTTAAATGTTTGTACCACAACATACACAAAGCCCCCATTCAATATATAACTCCCTCATCATTTTTCTGACCCTGCAGCAATCCAACCCTTTTGCCACCTCAATTGACAGTAAAACACAAAATGTGGTCATGTTTTTTTTCTAAGTTCTCAGCATGTACACTTCTGATAGAACACACAGCTTGTCCTTTAACCTCTGCCATTAATCCTACCCACAGGAGTAGAGCAAGAATTTTGTTGCCCAGAAAAAAACACAGAAATACAGATTATGCAATTCAGATGCTGAAAAAGTTTATGTAGAGGGACCTTCTAGCTAGTGGATTTTTAAATCACTAATTCTGAATACAGAGATCTCTATTATGCTATGCTTGCACATGCTTAGTATGAGTGACATGCCTTGTAACAAGCTATTTAACAGCAGCTCTGGGAAATGTCACCATGCCTACATGGACAAACCTTTATACAACTCAGTTGTAGGTCTTTGCATGGGATCAATAACAAAAAAAGAACTCCAGCTTTACATACTATTGTGTATTAAGTTCTTTTTAACAACAGATAATTTCCCAGTGTAAAATCATTCTCATTTCTTTGGACAGTAAATTACAGCCAAATTTTCTTGCTGATGTTAAAAGTAGAAGGTATCTAAAATGATTTTATAATAAGGAGACTCTAGGAAAAATAGACAATGTAGTGCTGTTGCAGAACATGGCTAAAATGATTAAATTTGTTCTATTTTTAAGTTCTTTCACTCACTACCTCTACAAAATAGAATGAGAATGAGAAATGAGAATGAGAATGTCTTTTTTTTCTTTTTTTTTTTTTACCAGGGAATGTATGAAAGGGAGAAATTGGAAACACTTTCACTTAGCACTTGTACTTAAATAAGACTTTTGAGAAGAGTGAATGGGAAGGACCCAGTCTTAGGGAGTGGTGGAAACTACTATTTGACTTTTCACTGACAGGAGAAATACATCTGGAATGGTGCATAGCCATTTAATTCTTATAGAAGGTAGGTCACTGGACTTGTTGAACCTCAGTTTGTTCACATGGGCCCACTTCTCAGGCTTGTCCAGGTCTGTTTGGATGGCATCCCTTCCTTCAGTTGCATAAATTGCACCACTCAGCTTGGTGTCATCTGTAAATTTGCTGATGGTGCACTCAATCTCATCATCTATGTCACTGATAAAGATAATGAACAGCACCGATTCCATAACAGACCCCTGAGGGGCACGTACCACTTGTCACAAGCCTCCAGCTGGACATAGAGCCATTGACCACCACTGTCTGGGTGCAACCTTCAAGCCAATTCCTTATCCACTGAATGGTCCACTCTTCAAGTCCATCTCTCCAATTTTGTTTCAAGTATTCCTAGAATGAAGAATCCTAAAGGGCAAAAGCTGGCCTCAAAGTCTAGGTGAACCAAACATTTCTGAGTGTGCATACAAATAATTTTTTGAGTTCAGAAGCAGTGAGAGTAACCCTCTAGATATAAATATTTCTTTGTTCAGGTACAATGCCTTTCAGAAACACAAACAGCTTAGTTACTGGCCACTTCTAGTTTACCCTATTTTGTCCTTCTTTTTGACAGGAACATTAAACAGCATTAACTAATATTCCTTCACCAGCAAACTGAGACTGTAGGTGTGTATAGTGTCCCTTGAGGCACAAGAGTTGAATTATTTTCCTATAGTGAATACCTGTGAATAGAGTGATACATCTGGCTTCCAAGATGGAAGTGAATATACAAAGAAGGCTTGCTGATCAAACATACCTGTCAGAAATACTGCAAGAAGGATTTAATGTACATTGAGAATCCTCTTGAAAGAATATTTTATAAAAACAGAACACTGTAGCATAAATTGCTTTATATACTAATGCCATTAAAATGTAGCTGCAAGTCTGTCTGAAAGCTAGGAAAGCTCACTCTGTCCTCTTTAATTTAAATGGGATTTTTTATGGTACAAGCTTTGGAAAGTAGTGAGAAACATCTGACTTCTTGGCAGAGAAGTGATGAGTGATTAAACATCCATGGATAGGTGGGGACATTCAGTGATTGGGGCACCTACATTAAAAAAAAATTAACCATTTTAGTTCATCTTCAGGAAGTATTAGTACTTATAATGAATGATAATTTAATCCCCTGAATGTTTTAGAGACAGGATAATAAAATTACAACAGTAAAGAGGGAGGAAATAAAATGTAAAAGGTAAGAGCTAATTCATTCTTCATGCTAGCTCAGTCCTTGGCCTTTCCTGAACAGGCACTGCCAATAGTAACAAATTATGTATAATCATTTTGTGATGTGGACTGTTCACTTGGGACTAAGCTCAAATGACCAAACTTGCAGCCTTGTCTCTTAAACTGTGATTCTGAAGATCAAAGGACAGTGCTTTATCCACTGAATCCTCACCTTTATAAGAATAAAACTGCCAGGTGTCCAGAGACAGAGTTGGTGTCAAACAATGTCATTTTAGACCAATTGTTTTTCAAGTTCTTACAGGACAGCACATTATGTTAGAAGCATTTTAATCAGTTGTGCCCTCTGAATATTCATTACTCTGCTCCAGGAAGAATTTTGTGGATTTAATTTTTCCTCACTTAGAGCATTTATACCTAATATAAGTGCAGTAATTTCAATAGAACTAACTCCTGATTTCCAGTAGTGTAAACAGGGGACACATATACTCCATGTAATGCTAATGAATTGCAACCTCTGTTGGCAGGAAAAATGTAATTAATAAAAACAATACAATTATCAAATTTATGATAATTTAGCATTGAATTGAATTTAAATACAGAGTTAAAATATTTTTATCATATGAATTGACAAACAGGAAATAAAGACTGATGTAACTGATAAAAGTTATATAATTTTGAGTTCTACATTAACTACAGAAAATCAAAACAAAAGCTCTGAAAAAAAAAAAAAAAAAAAAAAGCTGAAACGTAACTTCATAGCATGTTTTTGCTTTGTACAAAAAAATCCCTAATCCAAACTCCATGGAAGTCTGATAAATGACTTACATTATCCTAAAGTGGAATTGCTTATGGAGCATGAGTGTTACTCAGAGTAAAAGCAGCAAACTCCTGGGAAATGTTATCTCAGTTCTAGTTCTACCTATTTCCAGACTACTTCTACCAAAAATACTTACTTATTTTACAGCATCAGCTGCTGTATCACTACAAGTCATCTTTTTCAATGTATGAGGGCAATGGGGATAAATATGCAGCAAATACTGACCACATTTCTAAGCACATTAGTCTTGACTCAACAGAAAGATGACAAGACACTCCAGCAGGCACTGAGAATTGGAGGAACTACTACAGTCCAAAAAGATAACACATCTTTTTATTGGCAGCTATTGAAGAAATGCAATAGATTTTTTTATTTTCATTTTTAAAACAGTAAAGACCTACTATTATACATGGACTTTATTTTTCTCTTGCAGCTCTAAATGACCAAGTTGCTTATGAGCGCTATCTGTTCATAAACTGCCAAATGATATCAGGGAAAATTGCCAACATTACTAAAGAGGAAGGAGAATGATGGGCTTTATTGTTGCTTGGGGTGGAAGAGGAAATCAGCAGACACTCATGAAAAGGAGGAGAAAGAATAAGGCACTTTGCAATTGCATATTCCCCTATGACAGAATACCAGAGACAGTATATGCTGTGAAAACAGCATGCTGCAAAACAATACTGCAATGAGAATGAGTCAACTTGGTCTTCAAATGAACAACAATCTAAGGGCTAGTGTTGTGGGCTTATGTTCTTTTCTGTTGAAGTTACTCCTTCTCTGAGAATCATCAGGAGATAAAGGAACTGGAGGAATACAGAGGCAAAAGCTCTGTAAAATGTTCTTTAATAATCCGTAAATGGAAAGCTCTACAACAAATGTCCTTCAACTACAGAAAATGGGAGAGTGTTCTTGGCTTCTCATTATATTGCTGCAGTGCCTCATTTTATCACTTTTCCCTAAGCATGTGCTGATGGCCACTGTCAAAGATAGGATGCTGGGCCAGGAGATTCTTCAGTTTGACTCAGATGAGTCTTCAAATTGGTCAGGGCCGAAGAGAAAGAAGATTCAAGAGTCTGGGTAGGCATACAAACACAAGTGTACAATTCATGTTTTTCAAGGTCTCAATACTTAATGCATTCAGAGAAAAGATCCCACAGAATGGAGGACAATCTAATCTCAGCAGGTTTTATCACAGAACATGAAATCCAGTTTTGGAAACAAGTCCACCAGCCAGAGCAATGATAAGCTGCAATGATATATGTATAACACCACATTCTTAATAATGTCAAAGTTTTGCAATTGTGTGACAAAGGCTTCAAGTTTTTGTAGACATTATATGACAAAGAACTTTTGCTTTCTGGACTAGTTTTACATTCATTTTTCTCTTAAAAAAAAAAAAAAAGGTAATTATTTAAGAATTTTTGGAAAATTATACCAGAATACATTTAACTGCTTAGAAGCGGAGAGGAAAGTTGGAGAGAAGAGAATTAAATTCCCTTTTATTTCACCCAGTACATTTGCCTGTATGGAAAAAACTAAAGAGTAAGGGGAAAAGATCTTTTGCACCTCTGGTTCCCTAATACTTTTCTCAGTGACAGAAGGAACGATAATAGCTTTTTTTTAAGCTATTAAAAGTTTTTTTAAGCTGTGAGGCTCAGAAGACTGTTTCTATAGTCTTTTCCCAGTCTCAGTGACTTAAAAAGACATGCAACACTCTGCTCCTACCACCACTTCCCATGCTCTGGCTCCTTCCACTTACCACTGCCTTCTCCTCACCACAAGACTATCGACATGCAGGTCCTCTACCTGGGTAGTTAGAGTAGCGCTAACAGCAGTTACACGCTTGTTTTCAACCAGAATCAGACTCACCTCAGCATCATTGTCCATCTACAGATACTTAAACAATACATGTCAGTATTCTAGCTTGAATAGTTCTTTGGAGTTATTCTATCATATATTAATCATCATTTTAATGCTATGACCCAAATTTCCAAAATTTGTATCAAATGCTAATGATAGGAATCACTCCACCACACTGCAACAAATGAGGGCTCTTTGTACCAACTTCTCAGCCATTCTGTGCTTCTGCAAAGTGCCATTAATGTATTCAGTGATTCCAACTTTTGTTGACCTTACAGACAGCACTTTGCAAAGGATAGTGCTTCCTAAAATTGTTAGCCTTTTTTGTACGACAAAGAGCAGAAGGTATTCAATTACAGTGAGTTTTTTGAATACACAGACAGGATATACATGGGATATACATGTATACATGTATACAACAGGGATATATGCATGTATATGGATGATCTGTATAGATTGACTTATAGTAGAAACCCACATTAGATATCTAGTTCATTTATTAGTGATAGCTGAAAAAAAGGATCATTAACACTGCAGTGGAAACTGCACATTGTGATTATGGAATAATAATTTTTAAAAAATCTAATTTTTAAGTTTTGTGTCTCAACAAGAACTTGTAACTCATTCATTGTATGACAGATTAAATCAATGAAAAAGATAAACAGAAATAGATCTGTGCTGTTATTTCTATTGCATTACCAATAATAAGTGACAAGAAATATTCTGAACAAAGGCAAAGGCTTGTTAAACTTGTACTATAATTTGTATTATGTTCATCATAAAGTCAGAATTTATCACACTGTTAAGCTAAAAATGGAAAAGGAAAATGTTGCTACATATATAAATAATTTTAAAAATTGAAATAGAGGATGTTATTTTTAAAACAGAATTTTATTTGGAAGACTCATGTTGCCACCTCAGATTTATTTCTTACTGTATTTTACACTAGAATCTTGCAAAAAGCAACCAGTAGGTGGAGCAGACAACATAATTTATCACCTGATAATTTGACTTTATTTCGTAATTATGTTCCCACAATTATGTAGGAGAAATTTTCTTCAAACAAAAGAAACCCATGTGAGTCAGATATTTCTTGGCTAGTTACTGGAGCTACTCACATATATAGCAAACTGATTAAAATCTCAACGTTTTATAACCATGAAGTTTTAGATCTCATACTTTATTTCTCCAGACATTATTTGGCAACCAACTTAGTTTAAATCAAATAAAAATTTCATTTCTTTTTTTTTCAAGCCAACTCTTACACCTGTAAAGAGCATTACATTTTTGTTGTATGGGTATTGCTGGAAATACAGGAGAAAAACAAAAACAAAAACAAAACAAACAAACAAACAAAAAAAAACCTGTTACTTAGTAAAGCCAAAAAGACAATTTTTTGTGTTTGGAAGCGGGCAGGGTACATAGAAAATTCTACTTTCACAGAAAGACAAACAGTAATTCTATGGCAGCAAATTAATATTATTACTGTTAGTAATTATTGATTATGCAAGTAGCCAAACTTGTTTAGCTTTGTTTTCTTTAAAATTTTTTGCTAAAATAATTATTTAATTCACATGAACAGAGTATGTGTAGTAAAATGCTTGTGTAAATACAGTGTACTTGTAATAGGAAATAGCCATATTTTGTTAAGTTTCCATGGCAAAATAAATTCAGTTGTTTGCAAAAAATATAGGAATATTGTAAAGTGTAGTATAATAGTTTACTCTTTTTATAAATAAATCATTTCCCTTAATGTCACTGTTTCATAGCAATGGAATTCAGTACACACACACACAGAAGAAAGAAAGAAAAATTTAAAAAGTAAAAAAGAAGGTAAAAAAAAAGTGAAGAACTGTAAATAAAACAACTTAAATGTAGGTATGCCTATATAATATTTTGTAGCAAGATCAAACTCCTTTTGCTTGAGATTAAAGTGTGCACACACTTATTCTGCTCATATTTGGAGCTGACTTGAAGCTGTGTAATTGCTTTAATTCTACAGCTAATATACCATGCCTCTCAACAGGGCTAATTAGTTTGGGTTCAGCCCCATGTTATAATTCCAGTTTTGTTTAGAAAGTAATCAAAGCAAGCTCGTATCTTTCTAATAAGACTATGTGTATTAACCTATACAATAACTATGTGTACCTGGTAACAATAACAGCAAATAATGCATACTATTTTTTTATTTTTATTTTTTTTACTTTATAAAGGTAACAGTTTCTGGAAGAAATACATGTAAATGTCTCAATAGGAAGCTAACATAAGAAAACAAAAAAAATAACATGCTGGCTTCATCATAGGCCATGCTTTTATGTAAGTACTCTAAACCCCTGTATATTTATGACACCAGCATTTGTAAGATTTACTTTTGGAAATGTAAAGTAATGCTATAAATTAGAAATTGGCACAGCCTTATATATGTATTTATAATCTGTGGAATAAGAAGAGAAAATTTTGCATTCAATAAAGGATTCATAAATTTTAAAGACAGAAGGGATCTCTGTATTGTCTGCTACATCATGCAGTGCTACATGCTTGATCATCTCCCTGCTTAACCTGTAACATATTTCTGAGTTGAGTTTGTAGGCTTCAGCTTGTAAGGAATAGAAATTGACACAACTTTCTTTACTAAAATTGAGGAGCAATAACTTCTTAATTCCTTTCTTTCCATAAGTAAACACACTTTTCTCCATGCTTGTAGTAAAATAAAAAGATTCACAACTATAGGATATATTTGAAAATATTATTGCAAATATAGATTTTTTTATTGCTCTCCGTATAGCTTGCCTGAATATCTGTAGCCTTGATCCCTGAAATGGCTCAGCTCCATCACTATGGAAACTTTAGCAGATCATCTGCACAACTAATTGGGCTTTAGTTAATATGACTCTACAATAAATCCAGTTCATCACTCTCCTCTTTTCATTTACTATGTCCTCTGCTTAAAAATGATATTGTTTCCTTTACTCACTCAGAAGTGTTGACTTTTGCTGCCTGGTTGTACTGATACAATGAATGGACCTTGCTCGGTAATCCAGTTAACTGTCCTCTGAAGACAGCAAGATGCAGTTGTAGTTAGGGCAGAACAGCAGGGATATTGAGAGCAAAATGCCAGGAGCAGACCATCAAAACAGTAAATTCTGCACCAAAATAATTTGCCCTCTATCTTAGGAAGATATCAAATTCTATGACTATATAGAATTGTGGAATACATAGCTTGATTACAATTATTACTTACTTCATATATATGTATGCTGTTTTTCAGGTTTTTTGTAAGTGTTCCTTTAATTTACATTCATTCATGTTTTAAAGTACTAGCTTAGAAAAAAGATGGTTCTTGGAGCATAGTTCTGTGATAAAGGAAAAATTTCTGTGGGCTCCGAGTCATACACACAAAACATCTTAGCAGGCAAAACCAAGTATACTTTTGTTGTGAAAAATACTGTTAATTAAATTCTAATTCTGCAAAATTGAGACCCAAATTCATCAGATCATAATAGTTACTGATGCCTGCTACTGCAGTCCTCCAGGTGGACGGCTGAAATATGGGCCTGCTTGCTATTCCTTAACAATGCATTACAGTTTGCTAAGCCAGTATTATCAGAAGTGAACTAAGTTTACTACAATTTTGTTAGATCACAAGTCTTCCAATGTCTCTAACAACCTACTTTTTCTGCTCCAGGTAAACATATTGATGTTTACTTATTTGGTTTACATAAATTGCTCATACATAATTTCAGCTACTAACAAACTCCCTTGACAAAAACCTATTCAGAAAACTTTTTATTTACTAGTATTTTAATGGGCTTTTTTTTTTATTCAAATAAAATTACTTTTGTTTCAAATAAAATTACTTAAATTTTATTTACAAGTTGTTTTTTAGTGACTGATATTCAGTCAGTGCAACAATATTTCTATTAATGTATAGAGTACAAATGATTCCCAAACAGAGGAAAAGATTAATTTTTTTGGCAGTAACTAACATCGTATTTTCCTGCTTTAACATTTCTTACACACAGATTATAATTAATTAGATATGAAAAGCAAGAAGAGTAGGAATCAACAAAAGACCACAAGTATTTAGTTCATACCAGCATACCATGATTTCCCATTGTTCCTTATTCATATGAAGAACAACCAATTACCAAACATTTATGGATACAAAATCTTTTTTTACAAAAGTTTGCAAAAAGGGGACTAATAATAAAAGGAAAAACCACAAGCATTACCAATCATATTAATTTTGTATAAGATACATATACTGCCATGGTCACCTGTCTGCAAAGCAGCTTACATAAGAAATCTTGAAAAATATATCACTTTTATCAATACAAAACAAATTAATCAGTAAATATTTAAAATTTATGAGGCATTTCTATGTAAAAACAATCATTCTAAATAAGCTGATTCAGGCAGTTCTAGGAAAAGCTTTCACTGAAAAACTGCATTTACAATCTATCTTAAAAACAAGCAGAAGACAGCACTAGTCCCAGCATTAGCTCAATTAAAAAAGGAGGGGGGGGGGGGAATGAAATCCCTTCTCAGCTTAATAACTTGTTAGTTCTTGACAAGTGCAACAACACAACAATAAGCCAGTCAAAATGAGTTTTTAAAGCGAGGTTATGCCCTTCGTGTTGTGTTATCACAGTGGCAGATCAAACTGCTGACTTGGACTCTTTCTGCCAGCAGTGCTGATGCTGCCTCTATGAAGCTGCTGTCATGGAATAGTCATGGTACCTGCTCTTGCCTACAGAAAAGCACTAAATTGAACTCGAAGTAGTGTCTTTGTGATATCTTTTCAACAAGTCATGTCCCATTCAGCCTGCTAGTTTATCTTTGTCAGGCTGGGGGCCCAAGTGGTTTGCATGAGCTGTCAGGGACACGTATACCAACCTGCTCAGTACTAAGGAGGTAATGCATCTTTCGAGCTTGGTATTTCTTTTCCTTTTCTTTCTTTTCCTGGTCCTTCTTTTTCCTTTCATTTTCATTCATTTCTGCGTACTCTTGGAGTTCATTCCTGTAATAAAATAACTCTGCTAATTATATGCCAATAATAAAAGACCTGATCATGTTTTATTTTACTTTAACCCTTTTATAGCTTCATAGCTTTCGGCTATTATCTATTAGCAGTATACTGACACTACTGGAATGGAAAATTACAGTTCATTCAGTTCCACAGCAGCGTGGATGTAACTGTGAAGAAATAGAATTAAAATGCTAAAACTCTAAACTGTATATTAGTTCATGTAATTTAGTTATTATTTTGAAGATTATGTCAATTTGTATTTTAATAGTTTGATAAACTTGCATTTATATATGTCTTTTTGTTGTTATTTTTAAGAGTCATTTTAGTTTGAATTTTTCTAACAGAAGTTATTTTAATTTAGCAATGTTCCTTGAAAAAGTATCAAAATAAAAGTTGTTCACTTGTGTTTTGGTTAGTGCTTTGTGACATTTCCTTCTTATCTGCAAACAGGAGAGACGTTATGGCCTGAAAAAGGATAGTAGACATGGTGATAGTTGATATTCACTCCTGGGCCTTTTGGCCTTTTGTGAGTACATACAGTTGGAGAAGAACTGGATGTAAACTTTTTGTGCATGCTATGTCCTTAAGAGGAGTTTCCATAGCATTAGGTTTCTTGCACAGGTCAATTTCTACTCTGCTCTGATAGCAATGGTACAGGACACCACAAGAGACAACATAACTGCCTCAGAATACAGTGCATGGGAGAGGTTTACAAACACACAGTGCCATCAAAAAGATGGGTCTCTCTTCAATAAGGGATTCACAGGATCTGTGAATCACAGATCACTGGAAATGATTTCATTGTACAAAAAATAAGGAATTGTAGCTAATCCCAGTTCCAAAGAATGGAGATTCTAACTGAACATTTTGAAGACAAGTGGTCATGGATTCCCCCTCGATGCCTTTTTTCATAGAAACAAAATTTTGTGCTATTTGCATAGTGCACAGGTATGAAATTCTATTACCCAGTTCCAAAAGGCCAGTTTGATTACCATTTGTTATTTTTGTTATTACGAAATAGATAGTTCAAATTAACCTTTGTGCCAAAGACACCAAGAATATTCAGTCAAGCATTTAGATTGTTTAAAAGTTAATTAGGTGAGTAAACTCTAGGCTTTTTTTGTTTGTTTGTATGTTTAGCATGTGAGCATATGATAAAATAAAAAGCAAAGATAAATACACTGATCGCATATCTGGATCATTTAAATATTTCATCAAAACTGAGTATTTAGAGAGGTCCACATTAATGGTCTCACTTGTTCCAATGGATACTAAATAAGATGCTCTAGGATGAAGGTCAAATCCTGTCAAAATATGCATGTGGGTAAGTTTGCTAATGTGAAAAATCCCATTGGAAATTCATATTACTCCTGGAATTGTATTTAAGACTGTGAATCAGACTTATTCTAAATATTTTAATTATTGTAATGTTAAATTAGTTCATCAAAATATGTGAAAGAGCAATACTTGCTTTATAAACATGAAGACTGAAACTGCATTCTTAAAAGCAAGTTGTAATGTAGAATTTATATATATTTTATGCTATATTTCAAGTTTTTATCAACTATAATAAGTAAAATATTAAGTATTTACACATTTTATTTCAATCATACAAGAAAAAAATAGAATAAAAAGGAAATAGCGATTGGAAAACGTACAAGTCTTTCAATCTCTGGAAGTATTTTTTGTTGCAGTTTACTGTTAAAGTCTGCTAATACAATATTTCATACAAGGTTACTTATGAAGCACACTGACGTTTAAAAATCACCATGCTATGCTTTTGCAGCAGTGTAATTTTTTTCCAACATAAGATTAAATTGCAAAATAAATGAATTACTTAGAGTGGCATGGCCCCCATTTTGCCACCCTTCTCTTGAAAATTGCTTATTAATATGAAAAAAGAAGTTGGAAAATAGCCTGTTTTACTTTATGCATAGTGTTTCGGGGCCTCAAAGCCTGCAGAGCCAGACTAGCTGCACATTTTAGATTGTGTTGGCAAGCGGGTACGATGACCTTTCTGACCTGCATCTCAAGGCTATTATTAATCGCTAAGTAACCTGGTAAAGCCAAACAAATTTGTTTCCATTGAAGGGATCTCTATCTGTGTCTGAGAATTTGTGCTGTACCAAACAAACCTCATTAACTGTGTCCATTTTTGACAAAGAACTAGGAGTTGGAGAGATTGGTGACCTTTCTTTGTCCTTAAGGTACAGATTTCAGAGTCACTGCATGTAGGTACATAAGCATTTTTACTTGAAAACTCTTTGCTCTATATCAATCATTCATAAATAAATAGATAAACAGAAAAAGCACATAGTATCAACACTGCTCTTTTATTTTTTGCCACTTTACTTTCAATATCAGAGCATATGATCTGTTTAACATATTTAATACTATTTCTTGTTCTTTTTTGAATACAGGCATCTGTTCAGCTTTACCACTATCTATAGCTGATGAACCGTCTAGCAACATATTAATAGAGTTTATTCATGTTCTTGTGTACTCATGCACTTCTTCCAACAGTGAATATGGAAGCTTTGTTATCTAGAATACAATCTATGATGAAATCTTCCAAACAAAAATATTGATAAGAATACATTTGTGTTACAAATGTAATAATAACGGGATGTAAAATGTTTCTCATCATCATTAATACAAATTTACAAAATTATTTTGTATATTTAATATTCAGCATATGCTGAAATTAAATAGAAATCAACCACTGAATAATTTTTTTTTTAAAAAGGAAATTAAATAGAAAGAATGTCTAAAATACTTGTAGAAGTTCAATACAATTCATGATCCTTTTAGATTGTACTATCATTCAAATCATCATGATCCTTTCTGGATTGTTACACCTTTTCATTAATGCTGTACCCTAACACATTTAAAAGTTTGTGGTTTTTAAGCAGTTACAAGTAATCTTCAACATACTTTTGCAGTCCATACATTTTGTCAGTTGTGCTACAATATATCTATCACACATTATACTGTTCTGTAGAGATGTACAGAATATATGGATGATTCTGTCTTGGGGAAGAGAGCTCTTAAAATGATTCTTGTCTGAGAAGCAACACAAAATAAGAGGTATGTAGTGGTGCAAACATTGCTAGACTGGAAAGAATAAATGTTTTATCATAGATTTATTCTAAAGTTATTTGATATGTCTTATTTATCATACTTTCAAGGATTTCAAAGATTCGAATAGCAGCAACAAAGCCAGAGATTCTAAAAATAGACATGAATCTACTATTTCACTTGTTAGTGGATTAATACCCACACATTATGCATTGTGTAGTAGGTTTCACTGTTACTATACAGAAAAAAAAAAAAGTGTACAAGAGATATAGACATAAATCTAGACTTCTAAATGGAGTTAATGTTACACCTTCAACATATTTCCCTGCTCAAAGAAAACAAATCCAATTTTCCATTAAAGTCAATTGAAAATTCCATGAAATTAAATGACCTTTGGATTGAAACCTTAAGTTTAGGCCCAGCTTTCTCTTTGTTCACTCAAGTTCAATCAGCGATAGTAAATAATGTTTTCATGGGACCATCTGATATTAGGAATACTGCCTATCATGCATGATCCATAACTTTCTTGTTTGTGGACTCTCAATGCAGTTTGCTTCAGGAAGAACTTTTTATGCTTTGGTATGAAGGGGGAGAACTGAATACAGAAAAACATTTTGGCCTGCATGATTAAAGCTTCACCAAATTTGTTGAGAGAAAAAGAGTTCTATAAATGCAAAACATGTTTTAGGTTAATTAATAATTTTGTTATTTTCATAAATAATCTGCCTTCTGCATGACTTACAGTTAGAATAGTACTGCTTATTAAACTAACTTACAACTGAAGAAAAAAAAAAAGAAAGAGCAATTTATTTTAACATATAATTTTTTCATTATCTTAAAGCTTATCTAAGTATTTTAACAGCACCTACTGCATCTTCCTACAAACTTGGCTTCCTCTACATAACAAGTCTAACCAGTGTTTCTTTCACAGAGATTTCACTGAATACCTTTGTAGAGGAAATATGTGTAAATTTTGACAAATACGATGCTTTATCACAATCTAAAAACTGTTCAGAAGAATATCAACGTTTGTTAGCACAAGTTTACCATGAATTTTCTTGCAAAAAGGGAACATACTGAGTAATATAAAGTGCATTTTCTTTGAAACAGGTAATATTTCTTTCAATTGAAACCAGGCATAGGATCATCAATTCATGTGCTTAAAGACCACAATTAAAAATGATCACATGTAAGAAATCTGTGAAGTAGTTATTGATTTGTCAATGATAAAATTATTTGCTTTATATAGTTTGACAATAAAACATTTTCATATGACAAGGTAACTTATTTTTAGTCTGGTACTTCATTATGCAGTAGGCAGCAGTGCAGGTTCCAGCTATGAGATGCAAATTTGGTTGACAGTACTCCTGCTGTCTGTATAAAGGTTAAAAATATACACGTAATATTGTTCCTGGCACTTTTGGAAAGGGCTTGAAGTGATGATTTCAGCAAAATACAGATTTTCATAATTCTACATAGAGTTTCATCATTTTACAAATCCATACTGACCTACATTTATTGAACTTTATTAAACTATTGTGTTCCGTTTGCATTTTCATTGGAATTCTGTGATCCTTTGATTAGATAACCATAAAATAATAATAATAACTAAACAGAAGGGCATCTGAGAAAATCAATAGTTGGTATTGTTTTCTAGAGTACCCAGAAAGAGTACAAAGTTATTGTGATTTTAAATGGTTCCTGCAATACAGCAGTAGGCAACCTTAACATAGAAGATGAACTAAATGGATTTTACCTTCCTGATCATGTATCATCCTCCCTGCTCAAAGAGGAACTGAAAATGAAATTAGGGGGACAATACTTTTCATATACCACTGCATGCCACTTGATTTCACATTACATTGGTGTATGCGAGAATAGAATATGACCTGCCATGTTATTATCATTTGACTTTACCTATTTTATTTGGGTAAAAGATGAAGTATATATAGACTTTCCCAGGATGTAAAAGTAGTTTAGAGAGCTTATGCTTTAAAGGCAGAGTTTTAACAGAAAACACGTACTACGTTCTTATGTTAGCCACAGCTTGATCATCCTCCACCTAGATCATTTAAATTAACCTGTTCAGATTTACTGAGCAGAGCAGAGAGGCTCTGCAACCCCCTACTCCTCTCCACCATGGCATATACTACCATGTTACATGACATATTTGCAACTGTGAAGCCTTGCCCAGTGAAATATGTGATAAATCCATTCTTAAAGTATATTATTTGTTCTGAAATATTTGCCATAGTATGTTATTCAAATACCTGAAAATTATACCACTCATTGGCAATGTAATGATAAAAATTGTTCTTTTCTCTGTGAAACACCAAGAGGATTTCACAGTGTATTTGCTCCAAGTGTAACAAAACATAAGTGAAAAAGTTCCAGAAAGTGCTTCTATAATTCATTGTTACTTTGTTAGATAGACATTAGCTAGTATAAAATTAAAAGAGCTACCCCATCAGACTGATTGCAGATATATGCATTAGTTTACATTCAGATTGGGATGCATGTTTAATACAAGGACAGGTATTTGCTTCTTGATAATGATAAAATCCCATCGTTTTCAGTAAAAGAAAACTTTTAAAGTCTTCAAAGTAATTATACAATCATTTTGTTGGGAAAAAAAAAATCAATGGTTAGCTCTGTTTTACACAACTTCTTATGCTGAGCCACTCGAATCTTGCAAAAATAATTAAAAAAAAAAAAAAGCGCTATTCTGATTAGTATTTTAAAGTTGTGATTTGTTACAACATAAAGATGCATGCTATTTCCTACTTTTTCCAACACTTTGAATGTTTAAATAAAAGTAAACTAAAAGGTTAGAGAATAGGTTTAACAGCTCGCAAACATCAGGAAACTGATGAACTGCGCAAGAGATTCAGACAAGAATCAATACTTATACTTCTTTTAAGGTATTGTGTTCATATACCACAGAGAGTTCCCTGTTAAAAAATGGGTACTTACATTACTGTAAGGTATGTGCTGTCTTCATGTATCTGTTCAAGTGGCCTTTTATGTTCAAAATCATAATACTCAGCAACGCAGTATGTGTTCACACGCATATCCTAAATGTCCTCAATCTCCTCATACACGTTTTATAAACATAAAAGATGGGACAGGAGCAACTGTCATTCGGTTCCTTTCTGCTTGTAGAGGATCAAGGAAAAGCAGAAATATACACTAACAGTATTCCTTGGGATCTAATGAAAGGAGATAAATGGCTGGAGTTCTCCTGAAGACTGCAGATCAGAGATGCAAAGAAAAAGTCAGATCTCAATCTGCCTTGCATCAGGGAGTATTTTCTCACAGAGAAATTAACTGAACCCCAAGTGATTATCCTTGTAAGGGAACTTTAAGTGACTCCAAAGAGTAGGGTCACTTAATGTCAATTTCTGAGCAGATGTCCAGTCTGCCAGGTAAAGAATGTTTCCACTGTCCTGAGACGTTAAAGTCCCATACAAGCAGCTGGACTTCTGCAGGCTGAGTTGACATAATCACCTGATGTGGTAATAAAAATTATGTCAGTCAGGTAAATGCTATTTTTACCATTATTGTATGCACAAGCACACATATACCTAGATTTTTAAAGCTTACAATGTCAAGAACCAGAGAAAATGCTCGGCAGTAGAAGGAACTGAGGGGCAGCTTGCTGCCCTTGAATACTCAATACACATGTGCATCCTGACAGAAACTCTTGATCAAAATGTTTGATCTCAAGTTACAATGGAACAGACGTTCAATGGTGCAGTCAGTTATTAGGGTTATGAGGTCTAGAACACCTACCACAAAACTAATTATATCAATCTGTTCGACAACTTAATCATGACACATCTCTCTTCAAAATCTGGAGGACTATTACCATACTGTCATTGCAGTGCAGTGAACATGAAACTAATATGACTCCTTAGGATGAAAAAATAAACAAAAATAAAGCAACTGTGAAAAAACACCCCATAGATTCTATCATTAATTTTAAAGAAAGAAAATCATAACACCTTAAAATTCCATTATCCTTTGTGCATAGTGGAACATATTCTGCCCAACTTCCTGTAATTACATAGCGTACACTGACAATGGAATTAGGTGACATACCAGTTCAACAGTCAAGGTCCACAGTGTGATCAATACACTATGTAGGAAATGTGATGAACATAGCAGCGAAGGGCATACAGTGAATGAATACCTTGTGTAGATCAGGAGATCAGGACACAGCATGTATCAGCTGATAGGAAAGAACAGACTGATGTATCCTTCCAATTTCCACTGCTTCACAGTTACTCAACAGAATACAACAGCTTTTGAAGATACTGGTAACTGAGCCAGTTTATAACTAAAAAGGGATTATTTTCCCTAATCTATTATACAGAATTTTCTAATTAAGGTTTAAATATCAAGTTATACAGAACATTTCCTCACACATATTTAAAATCTACCAAATTATTTATTTTTTCAGAAACATGTAAAATTAACAGTCCAAATATTTTTCCTCGAGTATATAAATCCTTAAGCTGAATTTACTTCCTACAGATTAGCAACACAAAATGCTGTGCACTTGAAAGCCATTTTTGTAAATGGTCTGATTTAAACAATGAAGTTTTGTTAGCTTAACTATTTTGATTTAAGTAAATTTTAAAATCTACCCATTGTGGATGTAGCATCAGAACATCAACACTACTGAAGCTTCTCTTGGTTGAGGAACTGTATCCAAGTATACTGGTTTGACTTCACTTATGCTCAGGTTTATAGTAATATAGCTAACAGTAACAGGAAAGAAAAAAAAAAAAAACAACTATGGACAAGCATTCGTTTTGCAAATGGGTGCAACTATTTAACATTTTTTCATTCCTTGTGTGCTTGTTATTGACCTCTTCACGGAAAAATCACCCTTAAACAAGCTTAAACAGCGAAATTAGTAACTGGGGGTAACAAAGCTGAAATCTGGTCCTGAATGGATTACAGATTCCTAACACAAATTAGTCTGATGGCAGTTCAGCAGAAGTGATCATTTCTAGCACAGTGTCGGTGCTAAGCTGCTAAGAGAGCAGTCAAGTTCTTAAATTTTCCAGCAACATATGAAAGAAGATGTCTAAACATAGACAACTACCAATGAAAATTTACAATGAATGTCACGTGAAAGTATTTTTTATCTTTTGGCACTGTAATTCCCAGAAGATTATATGTGCTACCATCTGCACAGTAGTAACTAGAGGAAAGCACATTGCTATGTTTTGCTACAGTAAAGCTGTTCACATTACTAGAACAAACTCCTTTAACCTGTTATTTCTCTGCTGCAGTGCAGGACAATGTAGACATGCCTATATTCCTTTTACCTTCATATATGGTACTTGGCAACAGTTACAATATTCAACATTATGTGATTTAAAAAGCAAACACAACGTTATAACTTCTAAAGGTGATCAGCCAAGTTGATTTTCTTTCTCAGCATATTAAGCAACAATTTGACTCAGAGGCCTACTGTCTGACTCATATTTTTCACTTTCATGTAGGAGCTTGCATATGTTTGCAAACATTTTGTTCACATTAAATAGGTTTTACAATGGCAAGGCAGAGAGAGCTTTTCTGTATTGACCCATAACACAGAGCACAGAAGTAATGCCAAATCTCACAACTTCACAGTGATGGTTTTCTCAAGTGATAGTTTTCTCAAGTTCCGTAAGTATGGAATTTGACTACAGAGTTTGTGTTACCAATTGAGCATCTCTGATGTCTTTTTTTAATAGAATCATAGAATGGTTTGGGTTGGAAGGGACATTAAAGATCATCCAATTTCAACCTTCCTGCCATGGGCAGGCGCACCTCCCACTAAACCAGGTTGCCCAAAGTCCCATCCTTGAACATTTCCAGGGATGGGATGTCCACACCTTCTCTGGGCAACCTGTTCCAGTGCCTCACCACCCTCTGAGTAAAGAATTTCTTCCAAATATCCAATCAAAATCTATCTTCTTATAGTTTAAAGCCATCACTCCTTGTCCTATCTCTCCACTCCCTGACAAAGAGTCTCTCCTCAGCTCTGCCTTTAATTATTGGAAGGTTGTTATAAAGTCTGCCCAGAGCCTACTCTACTCCAGGCTGAACAACCCCAGCTCTCCCAGCCTTTCTTCATAGTGGAGGTGATATCTCTGATCATCTTCATGGCCCTCCTCTGGACTCATTCTAATATTTCCTTCTTGTGCTGAGGGCCCCAGAGCTGAAGCATAGAAAGCATAACAAAGCACAAAAGCATTATGAAGCATAAAAAATTATGAAAGGTACCACAAAGAACTGGATTTTTAACATAGCTAATGCAATCATTCTGGAAGTGATCTGACCTTTTAAAGTATTTCAGTGCTACTTGTGTGTAGCGCAACTTGTGTGTGTGTACTTGTTTCACAGCAGTGGCTAATGAGGGATCTGAATCTATCAACTAGATCCCAATTCTTAAAAATGCTAGAATACTGTATCTCTTGTTGCCTTAAAAACATTGAAGTAATCAACATGCCAAAAAATATGCATTTTTTAGGCAATAGGACACTCAGTTTATTCTCTGAAATTTGGTTTCTTCTTTATAAGACAAAGTACATTCAGTAAAAGATTTAGGCATCCTAAAGGAGTTATCCTAAAGGATTCATGCTAAGGAGTACTTCTAATGTTTAGATTCTTTTGTCTATATCTAAGCATATAATTTTTAATCTGACTTCTTGAGTAAAATACATTGCAAAGCTATATGATGGTGATGCCTCCCACCACCAAGTACAAGTAGACTAATAAGTGCTGCATCATTTTCGGTGCCATGCACCTGAAAAATCAGATGTGTCTACTAGATGAAGCTGTAAATTTCTTTTTGTTTGTTTGTTTTTGTTTTTGCTTTTGTTTCAAACAGCTAGTAAATCAGACAAGAAAATAATAGCCCACCTGAAGAAAAAAAAAAAAAAGTTGAAAAAGTTTGCTTTAAACACTGTCAAGCTGTTTTGGTTTGAAGGCAGAAGGAACCATGAAGTTCAAGGTAAAAGAACTGGGATTTAGCTTCACTGTCAAGGATAAACAGCTTAATGGGTTCATGTAATTATCCCTACAAGGTGAAGAGTCTGAAGAATTTGAAAGGGGGATAACAATAGGAAAATGTTTTGCACAGCTTAAAACGAACAAACAAACAAATTGCATGCAAGACTTGTAAAGTGCAATTCACAGAATTGAAGAAAAATTTTTTATGACTATGATAAAAAGGTATATAAAACAATACATAAGCTGACAAAAAAAACATCAGAATAATAAAAAAAAGTTATTTTTATTTCTTTATCAAAAAGAAAACTAAAAGGTTGCTATATTAATGTCTGGATTCTGGATACTAAAGGTGTTTTCAGACTAGTAGAGGAGGATATAACAAGAAGCTACGGTTCAAAGATGAAATGAAAGCAATTAAATGGAGAAATTTGGGACATACTTTGAATGGCAAAGGTAATTAACTCCTGAAGTAGAATACAAAGGGTATTTTCTATCTTTTGATGTTATTAAATCAAACTAGATCTTGTTTAGCCAAACCTTATTGTGCTTTTTAAAATATTGTTATAAATTGATGGATATGATATTAGTGGTAGATCTGAAGTCAGACTAGACCATCTGATTCAGAATATTAATTTACTATGAACATCACTAGAGGAAAAAAAAAAAAAAAAAAAAAAAAGCCATGCATATGTCATGCCTCTTTACTGTTCTAGACTGTAAAAATATAAGAAAATTATTTTTTTCCTTTGCTTATCTGAGTGAGCTCAGAATTAAGAGAACTCTTAGATAGCACAAGTGGCTGATCTAGATAATCTAAAAGTAATAAACCAAAAGTATTCATTCTTCTTCTTCTTTTTTTTTTTTAATCCATTTTTGTCATTTAGGCCTTTCTTCAGAGAAAAAAAAAATAAAGGAAAACACAACAAAGTGATGATAAGAGGCTATATACTGCTTTGTATCTCACACGTTTTTGTGAGAGTTTGTAGAATATTACCAACACAAAAGGAAAGATGATGACTTGCCACCATAAAAAAAAAAAAAAAAACTCCAAGAAATATCAATAAGCTATCCTCAGTGAAAAATCAGGTCCTGAATTTGCAAAAATACAAACGGTTACATACCACACTTCTAAGAACAAACACAACTGCGGTGTGGTTCTTTTCAAAGGATTTCACCATTGTAGCTTCTACTTCTCTCTACTTCTCTCATGTAAATGTGAAATGAGAAATGCTGTCTAACCTCAGAAGCCACTCACTGGGTAAGGCAATTGAAAGAACACCTTATTTAGTTTGGTAGTCCTTAGCATACCTGCCATCTCAAAATGCTCACATTTTGTAAAATTCTGAGGTATGCTCCTTATTTAATACTGAGCTATGAAGTAAGTGAGCAGGTTAATGGTAAATTTTTAGTTTCACTCAATCACAGTATCTTACAACATAATAAAAAAAAAAAAAAAAAAAAAAAAGGTGTCTCAATTTTCTTTTGTTTCTTTGGAGAACACAAAAATAAGCTAAATCCAACAGGTTCTGGAAAAGATGTATGTGAAAACTAAGTACTCACTGATGCATCTGTAGATGCACACCCTCACATATGACCTGGACTATTTGAATAGCATAGAGCAAGCTTCGTTACTTAACTCTGTACACAAATTGCTTTAGCAAACAACAACAACAACAAAAATCTATTTTTAAATGTAGCACAAATTCATGCATTTAAATGTTATGCTTTGTTTTTGAACTGAAAATGTTATGCTTTGTTTTTGAACTGTACACCATCACCTCTTTATAATGACAGAAGAAACTATTCAAATGAGTTGAGTAAATGGCACATAAAATTTATCATATTTCTAATGACCTAGACACCTGAAATGACTAGTTCTCCGAAATGCACATAAAAAAAATATTGATATACTTTCTCACAAGTCTTTAGTCTTCAGGTGGTAGAGCTCTTCCCTGATAACCTGGTATAGCCTGTATATAGATGGCCTGTCATGTCTCTACAATTAGATAAAACCAGAACTGCTATAATTTAATCAGTTACAACCTGAGAATTATATTTTGAAAATCAAGTTTATTAATATGTAATCTTTAGGTAATCATATTTATCCTCCTAATTTACACAATATTTATGATACTCTACATGTCCTTGAAATAAGGAACAGGGACACTACACTATGAAAAAGTGTCCTAGCTGCTGGAGTTCATAAATTTTGTTCAGCTTTGGATGAGTTCAAAGAATTGCCATGTAAGAAAAGCCTTACAGAGGGAATTTATCTGATTATGGCAGTAATAATTACCCAGCTGTTTATTGCAGATAGAGAAATAATTCATGTAGGCAATAGGCCGTGGTGGCAATGACACTCCGCATTTAGTAAATATGCAAACTGTTCACTTCTAATTAACCAAGCTAGAGGATGCCCTTATTAAATGTATAAACTAAAAGTGCCTTCCTGACAAGTGATGAATTGTTACATTGCACAAACTCTTGCCACAGAATTACTGGAGTGAACTTGGGGCTTAACTTCATTAAGAGATCTTGTGGGATAGTTAAATGAGGATGGACAGCATAACAAGACCTACCTGACAGTCAATGATATGTTAGAGCTTAATGAAACTGTACCTCTTCCCCTTTTCTACTTATTTTACAGCAAGATCCTGCTTCAGACAAAACATAAGAGTGTAAAGCCTGCGTATGTAGGAGAATACAAAATGCTAAGGTTAGTCAGTCTGTAGAAAATGTTTTATGAACTATCAGTAATTTTACAGACCAATTTCAAAATAAATACGGTTTAATGAGTTATTGCCAGGACCTAAATTGTCTTCCTACAGACTCCAATTAATTTTTTTTTCTTTTGATACAGGTGAAATAAAGCTTAATGCTTAAGCTACTAGTCCAAATGTGGTGCTTAGTGCTGTACAAAAAAAATAAAATTAAAAAAAAAACAACAAACAACCTTCACATTTTTAAAGACCACAGTCTAACTGATTACTTATGTTATTTATACTATTTATGCTTATCTGAAAAACTTGATCTATATTACACAGAACTAGCTAAAAAATATGGTAAGACTGCCTTCATCACTTGCTCAAGACATACATAAATAGAATAAGGCACAACTGAGGTGTTTCTAGCTGAATCTGCACTGGGAATTTAGCTTACTTTGTAATTATAATGGCTCCTACCGTAACCTCAGTACAATCAGAAAGTGCTTTCCTATGGAGTTAAAGCAAGGTATTGCCTGCTCTACAGCTTTAGCCAGTTCATTTCAATTGCATGACCAAACTAAAAAGACAAAAACTTAATCTAATATGTCTTGGTTTGCAAAATGCACTATTAAAAACCTATAGGAATAAAAGCATACAAGTTGTCTAAAAGGATATATGTATATGTAGATATGTGTTAATATCTACAAAGGTAGGTGAACAGAAGACATGAAAATGGGTTGATTTCTCACAGTTTTTTTATGCTCTGAATCTGTGAAGAAAGCTGGATTTATGGACAACAAAATTTAAGAAGAAATAACCATCACAAATTGCATGACTGCAGATAATATAACTAAATATGTTATCACAAAGAGGATTCTGATAACTCATTTTTTATATCCTAACATCCTAACAACATCAGGTTTGTAGCCATGGAAGTACTCTGGGATCTTCAGTGATCTGGGATTTTAGTTCCAAGTTTCCTACCAGATCTAGCAGTTACACCTAAAGTCCTCTGGAAAAGGCATAGATGGCTCAAGTTCTGTGTACTACCACTCAAAAATAATATTTAAATTAAAGAAAGCATAATTGGCACTTGTTTTTGTTTCTCTATCTCCCAAAGAAAGCTAACAGGATACATTTACATTCAGAAAATTCTAATACAGGTAGATAAGTTAAAAAGCATAATGTGTTTCTTCTAGATATCTTTGAAGACAAGCAAAAGAAGATGTGTTGAAGATAAATTAGTTAATTAAACATGAAGCGAAAGACAACATTACAAAAATGAGCTTTTTATTGTTGCAAGAACTCCAAGGAGCTGTCTGAAAGGCTTTGGCACTAATTGAAAATAGACTACAGAATCAATTGCTTCTGCAGTCAATGAGGAGGAACATTTTAATTGAATTATAAGACAATATATACATTCTTCAAAACACTTTGACACTTGAGAAAATAGCCAGCACCTGGACTTATCTTTATCAGAAAGAAGCAGACAGATGGAGGCTGAGCAAGTTCTCCTCATATTAGTATGACAACCCATGATTTATTTCAAGCCCTCTTTATGAAAAACAGCAATACCTCAAAAGTTTTAAGAAGCAAAGTGCTTGTCATGTTAAAAGTAAATAGGCCTCAGTAATGCTCCAGTAATCAAGAATAAGCTCCATGCTCTTACTTTTTTCAGTTCTACAAGATCAGATATATTTGCAGGAAAGCTAAACATTGGATTAGATCACCAGCAACACATAACAGTATTGTATTTCACATAATATTTCACAATATTATAAAAAACTAGACTGCATAAAAGACATGGATATATGTATTGACAAGGAAGTGATTTTTATCACTTTGTATTCTCTATTTTGCTTGCAATACCAGAAGACTAAGAAGCTTTTATAATGACTGAGATACTAAATCCACTAATACAACAGCTAGTCAAACTTGGATGAAAATCACACTATTGAGGGCCACACTCAAGGTCTTTTCACTACTAAAGCTAACAGTAGCGGAGAGAAAAATTTGGTGTTAATCCTCTAAGTGTGTGAAATTCATGATTTATACTCATAACAGTGTTTAAATACATTATAATGCTCGTTAGAGCTAGACTCAGGTCTTAGTTTGCTACCTTTAAGTCAGCGTTTATTCAATAGCAAAGAAAGCTGAACTACCTGCCTTGATTACACAAGCACCCCCTACACCAGTACCTTGCCACTGCTTTGTTAGTTTTCTGATAGTGCTATCTTACTGAGTTCTGTACCTAGGAAAAAAATTAAATGGTGCCATTCATCAGCAAATGGAGCACTACATCCCAAAATCTTATCTCTACTTGCACACCTGACATATAGCAAAGTTGCTTTACTATAGTTTAAAGGCCACCGTGTAGATAACCTTAGTCAAAGAACTGTAAGTTAATCACACTGTTGGGCAACTGACGTTATCCATAAATTCTTCTGATATAATGGCACCAGCATGCTAATTTATGTGAATTGATGTCCATTTGCTTATCATGGATTGGAAATTGTTTCACATAAAACAAAATTCTAATGCATCATATGAAGTCATAGTCTATGCTAATTGCTTTTGGCTTATTTACCATTGTTTACTATTTTACCAAGTCTTAGAGATGCTGGATGTAGCTTTAAGAATGTTTCAAAACAAGGTATTTCTCCTCAAAATGAAATACACTAACTTCAGTGAGAAGTAAAGGAATTTATTTTAATGCATGTAATAATGTATATAACCATCCAACTAATCCATATTTGGAAAGAATACAGTATGCATTGGTATTTTATTGAGTACAAATGGGTGCTATAGATGAAGAATTATTACTAAAATCTAAACAGCAAAATTTCGGAGGAAAAAAAAATATTTAAGACTGTGTTTCCTACTTGATTGTTTTGGAAGTTCCTAATTTCATGCTATTTTCAGTTGTGTCCAGTGCCAGGACAAGAGGCAATGGGCACAAACTGGAACACAAGAGGCTCTGCCTGAACACCAGGAAGCATTTCTGTGCTGTACAGATGAACGGAGCACTGGCGCAGGTTGCCCAGAGAGATTTTGGAGTCTCTCTCATGGAGATCTTCAAAAGCTACCTGGACATGGTCCTAGGCAACCTAGTCCAGGTGTCTCTACTTCAGCAAGGACTTGGGATCAGATGACCTCTAGACGTCCCGTCCAATTTTAACCATTCTGTGATTTTGTGAAATCTTTCAGGAATATCAGAATTCATGACTAAGAAATTCATTTCAAAGTTACACTAAAGCTAAACTGTGCAAAAGTCAAGAAAAAAAAAAAAAAAAGAGTGCATCCTTATGTAGACAGAGTTTAGAGTTCAAATTCATTCTTTTGTCATTAGTCAAGGGACTCTTTAAATCTCTTCTTAACTTAACTACTAGGGACTCCACTTGGGACACCCACAGCCATCAAACCTATCTGGTTCTACAGAGGTGGCAAGTAATGGGAGTGCTGGAGGAAGATCTCTCCATTCTTCAGCCAGTCTGGGAGCTAAAACAGACAGCTATCTTTAGTTCATGTGAAAACAGCGCCTTAAGTTAGGATAAACAGTCTGTTAAGGTGTGCAAACTCACACATAATATGACTATTATTATTTAATTATATTTTAGGTCAATTTCTGTTAAATCAATTTCTGTTAAACTTAATTACATCCCTCTATGGCTTTAAACTGGGGCAGCTTCTATTAAGTTTACTTTCTCCTGGGGTTTTCACGATAAAGACAAATGATAAAGGTCTGGCTACTAAATGAGGGCAGCTATTAAATAAGGACGGCTTGTATTAAAGCTGAATGGTAAAGATGTGGCTATTGGTTGAGAAAACCCCTTAGTAAGAGAAGTGCCTTGCATTGAAAAAAAAAAAATGGAGGTAGAAGGAGGAGAGAGAAGGCAACAAACTCTGTTCAGTAATTCATGTAGCATACTGGGTTTTAAACTAACAGAACACCCAAAATTCCACAGTAACTTTTGTGAAGTTTTTCTTATACAGAAGCAAGTGATTGGTAATTTTATATGGCCTCCTCCTTAATGAAAAATGAGAAAAATAAGCACAAGTTCTGGTTCTGGACACAAATTAAAACTGTACCTTGAAAGCACTTGCAATGTGCTTTCAAGCAGCTGTTGATAAATAAAAATTCTATCATTATTTTTATAGAAGATTGAGAAACAGATTAGGACTGCATCATAATTTCAAAGAGAATACAGTTTAAACAAACTTTTGAAGTGATAATTTTTACATGTGTATTTTTTGTTTGTTTCTTTCTTTTTATAGCACCCAGGTTTTTAAAATCAGTTTCTGTTTTACTGTGGTTCTAGCACTATTTGTGGAGAAACTAGGTTCTATACTGGTACTGGCGCAGAACTAAAGCATATATTCTGATGAATGAAACTGTAAGACAAATGAGAAAGCAATTGCATTGGTTTGCATATCATGCTTCTGTTGTTTTGTGGTGTTCTGGAGGTGTGAAACACTCAAAGGCTGCTTAATGTAAGTGCACAAGTGTATTAATGGCTCTGTCTGCCAACATGTAAATTTCCATAATGCTGAAGATGGAATAAAACACAGCCAGTTCATAAACACAGTCCTTCAGTTTCAGACAATTCCTACTGTTTTTTACAATGAACTGTTACAATAATTTTATATACACATAAATGGTTATTAACAATGAAGTTATACTCTTCCACTTAATGTGAAGGGGGATGGAAACATACAGAGAACCCCTCCTCCACCTTCAGTATTCCTAGTAGGTGTTTCCTACTCTGGGCCACCTTGGGGCCAAAGCAGTTGGCAGCAACTTTGCCCAATGACAGGAAAATCTGTTTGGCTGAGGGCCTACACCTGATCTTCACTAAGCATCTGTTAGATTTAATCAAAAGAATGTTGAAGATAATTTACATATTAGTTTTCAAATATACTCCAGCAAAGAATTACTGCAGGAATACTTGATTGGACTTGAGAAAAGACACATTTTTAAAAGTGAAATGACACTTACTCTCCATTTGATCAAATTCCCCATACAATTCATTTTTATTTTCATTTTTTTAATCTGAAAGATTTTTTATTTTTTTTTTCTGAAAGAAAAATATTCCTGTGAACTCCAGAATACAGAATTCAGACTGGCAGAATATCAATATACCTGTAGCCAAGTAAGTGCTCAGAGCAACTTTGACACATTTTCATGTACTTAAAATTGTATTGTTCACCTTATCTGTTAAAGAAAAACTGCACAAAAGTATTTATTGACTAAAATACCTACCCAATACATATGCCTTATGTTTTTTAATGAACTGAAATAAATACTATGGAATTTGATGAACATGTGAAAATACCGAAACACAAAAATATTTTTATAGTCCTCCAAAATCACATGTACCCAACAGAGATCTATTGTGGGTGTAGAGAAATAAAATACAAAGCTCCCATCAATGTATTCAGTACAGCAAGAATACTACTTGCTATCTTGTTCTGTTTGCACACATCAAAGATCAATGTAACTGGTGACTTGTGAGCTTTGTTTCAGGCTTAGGCAAAGTGAGAACTATTATGAGCACAGAGGCAGTTTGTGTCTCTGCCGTTCATACATTAATCTTCGTTTTAAACCAGAAAAGTTATGGCTTCTTTTACTTTCCCTGATTTAAACTAGTTTTCCTCGGATTTTATCTTTTCTAAATGAAAAAAAAAATAATCCAAGGAATTCTAAACAAGAAGATATGACAGATTTCTTTGAAGGTACTGTTGAAGAGATGACAGATATTTTAAGTTTGGCTTTGCCGAGTTGTGATCTAACATTCTACATAAAAATACATTTAAATGAACAGTAATCAGAGATTATGTGTTATCAACATGTTTCAATGTGATGCAGGAGTTATGACACTATGACAAAGAGGATGTAGCAGCAACAATAATAGTGGAAAATAATAGAAATTAATAATTAGTCTTCAAAAAAAGGTGGTTAATTTGTGTTTTACATAAAAAACTTGCATATGCTATTTTCTATAACAGACTTCTAGCTGAAATGCCCCTGCCATGTGATCTAGATGAAACTTCCAGAAATATGACTGCCTCATATTTCTCCATTTCAAAAAGCAAAGATTTGACCTAGGTTTCTGTACAACAAAAGCTGCATGGATTTTGTGCAATACTATTTCACTTACACTGAGAAAGTAATACTTAAGTTTGGCTAGTGAGTATTTTGTTTGTGAGTACTTCTGTTACCTGAAGAAATAGTTACGTACCAGGACATCAAGTGAGCTAGAGGGGTTTTATTAGACTCTATTTTAGAAAGCTTTCAACTTAAGTACTGGGAAAGACAGGGGATAGGAGAAATAGAGTAGCAGCAGGAGCATACAGTAATAACAGTTTTAGCTAGAATTCTAACAGGGGAACCTGTACTATAACCATAAGACAATTCTCCTTAACTGTGTCCACACAAGGTCTTTCACAAGGCCTGAGGTCTGCCCACACATTCTCCACAGAGAGTCTTTAAGCCTGAAGAGGTTCTGATGTGCTGTGACTGTTCCAGCACTTAGGCCGATGTGTACAGGAATTCATCTAAGCTTTTGCTTTACAGGCATGCTCCCCACAGAGCAAGCCTCTTTGCTTTCTAAAATAGCCTCAAGTCTGCTTCTACAATGTACAGTCACCAATAAGACAACATGAGAAGCAGGGATCCCAGCACAGCAGCTTTTTAATTTTTTTCCCAAGTGATTGTGAGAATTTGAGCAAAGGCAAAAAATCAATTAATATTTATACTATGGCTCAAATCTACACTTTTATGATTTGGCAATAATCAAATTAAAAAAAAAAAAAAAAAAAAGGCAAAAAAATATCTTTACTTCCAGTATACTGGAGGAAAAAAAGCAGTTCAACAAACCATATTTAGAACACAATGATCAATTAATTTTGAATATAGGTGAAGAGATAAATTAAACTGTTATAAAACCAGAGTACTTCCGGTTCATTCAAAGAAGTTAGAATTCATAACTGTGTAAATGAGAACAGATTTTGGCACAACATACACTGGCCAAAAATTAAAGAGAATAATGACTGAAATATATGCATATTTTTGATAATAGAAGGGATCCTACAGTCAAATAAATAATTCAATTACTGCCATAAACTTCTTACAAATAAAAGAAAAGGAAATGAATGTTTTACCACATACAGTTTTTATCTTTACCTGACAATCTCATTATTCACAGAAACGGCTTCCAGGTATTTCTTCAGTGCATAATAATTATGGATATATTTTCGGACATAATATCCACGCCATCTTTTCTGAATCTACAGGAAATAAAAACTTGTTTAGTATATTTCAAATAGAAAGTTCCATGCATATTAAATGTCTGTAGTATTTCCCAAAAAATAGCATGTCTTTAAAAGTGATATCAAGTAGATGTGCCACTACATTTCAGTGAAGAAAATGTGGGTGGGATGTAACATATTGTAGCTAAATGGTATTATGAATTTAATATTAAAATTCAAAATTAAAAAATAATATCAAATTTTAAACCACAGTTTTTGCTTGAGTATAGCAATGAAAAAAAGAGTCTGCTGCTGCCAGAATGGTAAAAAATAAAAATAAAAAAATAAAGAAGTGATACCTATTTTCTAAGGTACAGAATACATTCCTTATTCAATCATCCACTTCAATAATATCTTCTGTGACACCCCCTGCTATGTGCTCTGGATATGATCTAAACTGAATGGAAGCCTCCCAGTAACTCAGTGAATAAGGCTTTCTGAAAACATCATTTACAAATTGCAATTGTTTCATCTCACGTGTAAGATGATGTGTGTCTCTTTGTTACACATTAGTTATAATCTTCTACACACAATACTATTCCTCCTGCCAAACAGGAGGAACTGGAAAAGGAATCCTTTTTATCTGTAGCAAGTCCAGAGATTATAGCAAGAACAGAAACTATATGGTGTCCTCCACAAAAAAAGGATTCAGTCTGATGCATTATAAAATGCTTTATCTTTCCTTACCTCTTATTCCAAAGTAGCATGGTATAAAAGAGGCAGAAAGAGCACAATGTATATGTTTGAAGAGCATCATATTGTGTTTGAATTGGGAAGAAGGCAAGGAAAAAAAGCTGCACCTTGCCCAAACTTCTAATCAGCCTTTGCACTCAGCAACTGCATAGCCTGTATCTTTGAGTCCTGGGAGTGCTCTTAAGTAACAGGCAAAATTGTCTCCTTCCAGTTCCATTGCAGTCCAATTCTGTACCAGTAACTATGATAACTGACAAAAGTTGTATCAATTTTGCAACTGCTGCAATTTCCTGAGCTGAAAACAGTAACATAGTGGAGCTGCCTATATGAAGTCTAAGGGTTGCATTCTTTCAAACTCTGGTATTCTCTGGTACCATTTTTCAATCACAGAAGCCAAAACTATTGTTTAAAGTAAAAACTGGCACTTAATCTAAACTGATGATACCTGGTGGTACAATTGTGATTATCTCTTTATCTAAGATTTAATAAGCATCACAGAAAAGCTTTCAGTAAGTCTTTGAGTGATATGTTGCCAAGAAAGTAAAATGATCCACTAAAGCTATGAGGAATAATAGGATATTTACTTTTAGTGTTAGCACACCTTTCTATTTCCCTTTTTTGCATCACCATTTATTTCTTGTCTTCTCAAACACGACTCAAAACTAACACAAAAAGTTGCTATTTCCTTTTACCTATGTGTCACTTATTTGCTTTTAATGAAAAAGGTTTGTACTCTGGACATTGTTACAATATGAATAAATAATAGTTATGTGAGCAGTTGAACATGGGAGAAAGAAAGGTTAATGCTAGACATGCTCCTTTTCACAAGGTGGTAGTAAATTTCAGTCTTTGCAACTCCCTTTCTCATACACAAGTGCATCAGGTTAAAAAGGGATATAGAAAGAGGAAAGAATGAGTATGCCTTCAGAGATCTGGGATTAAGCAAAATCCTTTGCATGTGAATAAGGATCTTAGCTTTGTTTCTCTGTTTGGCTTCAATATTTCTCAACAAGAGCAACTTGGCTCCTATATAGCTGTGTGCTCATTAATGCAGGATTATGGTCCCTTTGAAACTCTTTCTGACGGTCTTCACCTTACAGATATAAGTATAGAACTAGATATTTGTGGGTTAAAGGATCAAAACTCAAACTGAAAGACAAAGGGTAAAATTGTATAAAGCTATAATTACCTCCAATGGGCTCAGTGTACCAATTAAATGCCACATTCTACCTTTATTTACACCACTTTCTGTCCAGAATGACCTCACTGACTTCAACTGAATGAAACATAAGTAAGAAAAACTGCATTATGTCTCAAATTATTTTATGCTAGATTTCAGCTTCACTAATTACTTGTGTCAGAGATTAGAAGACTGAAGACTAATCTCTTTGGAAAAGAGCATTTTACACAAAGATCCTGATGATGTTCTTATTTGCAATGTGAAAGTTCTAAATGTTTGCTTTTATAATGAAGTATAATGTGTTATTACAATATTTCTTTTTAATTCCAAGGTGAATGTTTTAAAAATTCTTAGGAAAAAAAGAGACAATGTGTATGCCCTTCAAAGTAATTAGCAAGTTTCAACAGTGATTGGTACAAAACAATTATTGTCATTGATCAGCACTGAACAGATAATTTTAAACAAAGTCATTGTGTGCTCAGCAGATTACAGCTTGTTAACGGGCAAGTTCTAAATGACCTCTTAAGCTAGTCAAATCAATGATGCATATTCCTCATTAAGTAACATCAAAATGTAAGTGGTCTTATAAATAATGTTTATTTTAAGCACTAAAACAAATGGCAAAACCTTGATATATCAAAAGCCATCTGCTCGTGGAAATATTTTTTTCCCTGGGATTACTTTTGCAGCTGAAAATTTATAATACCTTAAATCTTTTAGGAGAGAGAATAATTTTGCAAACTAGTACTCAAAAGTAAAATTGATCGAAACAAGTTCTCTCTTTTAATTTACAAAGGTGAAATTGATAGTTATGGTTACAACTAAATGCAATACAGGGAGACAGAGTTGTAGACTAACTGCAAAACTATGAGCATGTGCACACCCTCAATAATATTTCTAATATCAAAATCAAAAGGGCCTATCTAATCAGTGACTAGCAACTGGAATAAACAGTTCAATAATAAGGCAAAACTAAGTGGTCAAATAAAAAAAAAAAAAAAAAAAAAAAAAAAAACACTGTTATTTTTCTATTTTCAGAATACTGAAGTGAATCAAGTTCACAATGTGTGAATGAAAAGCACTGTTGGCTTAGGAAACGTAAATTCTGGCCATACATCTTCCATGCACAAAGCCAATGGGCCTCAATCACTACTGACCTGCACCTTGGTTAGTTCTTCAGTAACCAGATAATGACAAAAAAACAATTTAGTGTTTCAGAATGGTAGCATTTAAAATCTGTTCTGCAGATATGGCTGCATAAGATTTAGATAGAGGAGAATTGGATTCTGACATTTGCAACTAAATAAAGGTCTGTTCTCTTGTTTTCTACTGATTTAAATTTCCATTAAAGAAAAGGACGACTGAAAAAATGGTACTTTGAAGATTTATATCACCTAATGATTCAACATTACATTTCCATTACAAATGAATGGGAACACATTCAATTTCTTTCAAAAATGAAAGACCAAATGCAAAACTCCATTTGATTAGAATACATAATTACCTTTGAAATTTGGTCTTCAAGTGCCTTCTAAAAGTACACAGCCAACTTTTGAGAGATGGCTTGCATCTCATGTTTTCCCACTGATTTCAACTGTATGAGTATACAATATTTATCCCCTGTGGAATACTTTCAAACCAGCTAACAAAGTAATAAACTAAAGCAATTGTGCATTTCTGAGCAATTTGATCACCTTCCCCTTTCATTTTTCTAACATACTCTAAATGTAAGATTCTCTTTTGTGTCTTTGAAAAAAACAGAAACTAGTCATAAACCTGATGAGAACCTAATGACACATCTCTTGACTCTGAGTTATCTGGGAGAGAGAGACCACAAAATTAAATTTCATTCTGGGCATCTTCCTACTTCACAGGAATCTCCCTGGCTTACTCTCCATCCTCACCACATCTCTACATTTGGTACAATTCAAAATGTAAGATGCCTAACCTAAAGAAATACAAGCCACTAAAGTAAAGCAGTTCTTTTTCACAAAACAAAAGAATTAAGGAAGGTAAAAAGATTTTATCTCAAGGATTATCTAATGTCCTTACCTTGTTTGTTTTCTTTATTTGCTTAAGTACAGTAACAAAGTTCAGGAAAAAAATAAATATTCTAATTTTAGTTTAAGATATTTTGCAGTTTTCTCCACAACAAACTTAATTTGCTGTATATTTATTAAAGTTCCAGAACTGCTTACAGTCTTCTTCATCTAGCAAAAATCACTTGTAATGTTGTCAATGAGATCAGTGCAGTTCCAAATCTATTTAAGCAATGAACTTGTCCTGTGTGGTGTAACTCTTTTGAGATTCAATACTTCATTTTTAATGTACTAACAAAAAGATATGTACCACTACTTCAGTGAACACTGAAGTCCTATAGTTTGTCAGAATATTAGATATATGTCTATATTTGTATGAATACTCCCAGATAGAATGTTTGTTTTATCATTATAGTATATGGTAAGGTACAATGAACATTTAAATGGGGCAAGCCACACACAAATGCCTTAAATTCAGCTACAGTTTTCAAATACATCCCAGACTACTGAGTGTAACTTTAATTTTTAACTATGTACTATTTCCCGCTGTTGCCATCAGCATATCAATCAAGTGTATATTATTCTGGTTTGCTCATTTTATTAAAAGCAAATTCGGATCGCAATTGACTTTTCATTTGTTTAACAAGTGAAGAAATATTTACCCTGACAGCCATTTCATTGTAGAAATTCATCTTCATAATAAAATATGCTGTCTGTGAATCAAGGAAAAAAAAAAAAAAAAAGATGGCATATATTTCAGTTACACAAAGACAGTGCTCCTATTTTTACATATAAAAGATAAGAATCTTTATACATAATACATAATAAGAGTTCTAGGCTTAGAGAGAATAAAATCAAACTTTGTATTGAAGAGATAGGCTTCCTAATACATAATGCAGGCTTAACCAGAAAAATCTATGGTAGTCAAACTAGGAGCTAATGGAGATATATGATCATAAAATGCTCTCCGCTGAGTTTGATAATCAATGGTGCTCTACTGAGAGTAGAATAACAAAGCAGAAATATTCACAAGTGCTGGTGACACATAGTATTGTATGATTTATTCACTGGGGTTCTTTTAGCCAAAACTCACAGAAACATAAAAGGAATTCATATTTCAAGACGTCTGGTTTAATGAAAAATTCAAAGAAATGCTGTCTTCAGTCGAAATCGTTCAAGGATACGGATGCAGTGATGGAGCAAAATTGTGCCTTCCAACCATCTGTACTAAATGTTATGTACTTAGCTGCCTCCTGAGTAATCCTTGGGAATTTTGTTTCATTTAATATTCATTTCAACATCATAAAATCATAAATACAATGATACCATGTTATAGTGAATCCCCTGATATAGAAAACATTTTCTGAAGTCCTGGTTTCTTTCCAATAAAGTAGAATTCCTCTCATAGTGAACGAATCCCCTATTATACTAAGCAATCACTTGGCAGCATAGGTTATTTTAATGGATACATCACTTTAAACTAAGCTTTCACATCTGTTCCGCCCTCTAATTACAAATGCAAAATGAACATAATTCACAATTGTATCATAAAAAGTAAAATATAAGTACTTTGAATGCAAGAGTATGTCCTTTATTTAGAACAACATGCAGCTTTTATGTGTTTCTCATGTTTTAGACACAAATCAAAGGCAAAAGTGCTTTCCCCTGATATAGTGATTTTCTCCCCCATGGCAAACAGGAATTCACTATAAAAGGGTTTCACTGTAATTAGTGTTATTTGAATTGCCTAGTCTGATCCAAAGCAAATTGTCTGTGGAGAGCAGCAGGACTGGATTATTTATCAACAGTCTGGGCAATTAAGAAACAGTTGGCTGCAATATGTTATTTACAAATGAACACAATGATGCTACTTCATTTTAAATTCTCTTTCTTCATTACATTAAGCAAGGCATAATTCCTGCAGTTTAATTAAGGTACATTTTAAATGCTCACTTTAATATTGTACCAATCTACTAATAACAGATACAGGAGAAAAGATATTCACTATTTGAAAGAAAAATGCAGGACTGCTAAATTAAAAAAAAGAAAAAAAAAGTTTTACTTATATATATATACACACATACACAAGTGCACTTTATATATACCCATATATATATATACATACATATATATGTAAGAGGGAATCTCAGTAACAAAGGTATGAATTAGAATAAATAGTGGACTCTATCTTCACTTTTCTCAGCTTAAATGTTTTCTAAGTGATGCTAACTGTAGATATTTGAATGAAATAATGGTTTCCAGGTCTAGGTATGTGCTTAAACAGTTCAATTAAATTGATGTAATTTTGCTTTGAAGCTCATCTTTTCTTTCTTTGGAAGAGAATGCAAGAGTTTCAGCACCACCAAATAGATCCATTACATTTTTAATGGAGATTTCTAAGCTTTAAAACGATCGCTATATTTCTGCCCATCAGTGATTAAATTAAACAATTTCATGCTTTTTTGTTTATTCTTCTCATATTTGAAGGCCGTGACCACTTTGATCTGAATTCACCCTAATTCACTGAAGACCCTAACTGGGAGGACTATTGTCATTATGTTCTTCATGTCATTATTACTGAAACAGGGAGATCACTTTTCCACAGCACTTGGTGAAGTACTGAAGGGCTCTGCAAATGCATCTCTCTATGCTATTTACAGAGATAGTCAATGGCAACTAGGCTCCTAACTCACATACCCCATTTAGGTGTGACAAATCTGGGCCTTATGCTACCACTACTTAACAAGGTCACACATAACAGAATGGGAATTATACATTCCTGCTTTTATTCAACACTGCTCTAAATCACAATTCAGTCAAATGGAGAATTGCTCTTACCACTTTGTCTTACAACTTTACCCTCGGACACAGCCAAAGTCTGTGTTGCCGTCTAGGTTTGTTTGCAAATGGATTTGCCCTCTGTTTTCTAATCTTGATTATCATGCCCTAAACTCTGTTACCACAAGTGATGGACAATGTGTTCATTCCTGTTCACAAAAGCATAGGCATAATTTAATGCTTAATTCAAGTCTGCATTTATGAGCTTTCCTAGTAAACAAAAAATTATTTTCTAAACTGGGTCCCTATTGTCCAGAAGACATGTCTCATATCCACTTTTCTCATGTTTAAGTGGAATTTATTGGATTTCAACTTGTGTCCGTTGCCTGTCATCATTTCACTGGGTGCCAGTTCCAAGGTCACATTGCAGGCTGAATCTCTGGGAAGAATTATCTCACCATCCCATTCACACTCACAACCACCCCACCACTTCCAAACTATGTAGTGCTTGTATCTGTCTCTGATGTTTATATATGTCTCCCCACTAGTTTACTTTAATGGCTATGATTCCAGAATATATTTGAATCTTTTTTGTATAAACTGCTGGGAACTTAATCTACTTTATCATTTTCTTACTATTTAAAAACACATTTGGGGACAACTTACAAATGTGTCCTGATCGTGATTAGTGTTTTCTTTGTATTTAAACAGATAATACAAGGTAACATTTCAAAGGAGAAATAGAAATTTGATTGAAAGTAGATTTAAAGAAGGAATGAACATGTGGTCTAAGTCAACAGGCACTTTTTTTTTTTTTTATAGAGCAAATATGCATTTGCCTAATTTCTATTGAACTGGGAATTTAAAATTGGTTACTGAGTTGAAGCTAAACTATTTAAGATGATTTCAAACTATGCGCCATAAAAAACTCACTTTTTACAAATGCATATCCCTCCAAAGTGAGCTGAAAATATGCCCATCATGAATACCAACTTCATATACCAATGAAATGTTAGAATTCTATTTGCCTTAGCAGGTGATTTCTTGTCTTTGAGAAGCATTAAAACAAGGAACACTGACATACAGTTTGATTCATGTTCTGGTGTTTGCCTGGTTTTAAAATTCATCCTTTCCTGCAGATATTACAAGACTTTCAGAACCCACTACTACCAATGTAACTAAGGCATTAAAAAACCTACAGGGACTCAGTTTTTAATTTTAGTTTGGTATCATTATTAGGAATCGAACTTTTTTACCAAAGCATCTATAATTAGAATACAGAAAGGCACGTAACTCTGGTCATATAAGCACTATAAATAGTGGGATTATATGACTTAATATATTTTAAAAATCAACAGAAGCGGCACTAGAGGAGTTACAAATTAAATACTAGTAGTGATGCACATATGGACAGCCAATCTGATGAGCCTCAGCCTTTGTTATTTTCCGCATCAGTACCACTCACATTTCACAATTTTGAATATAATCATTAAAATGATTTATTATCAAGTAATCATGGGTATTTTGTGCATATGCTTTGCCTTGTTTGCTGGCAGCAGATACCAATCCAGTTATTATCATGAGAAAAATTTAAAGTGACCAAATAGTTTTCTATTTAACAAAAAGAAAACATAAAAAAAAATCTGTCATGTCAATTGTATTACTGCATTTCATCATCAGGAGTCATTACAAGTGTTATTAGCAAGAGTTCAACACATATTAATGAATCTTTTAACTTAAAAGCTCCATTAGTCTTCTGAGAAGATTTTAGTTTCATTTTAAAATTTTCCAAATTTCACCCAGTTCATTAAAAAATTAAATTCACCCAGTCATTGAGTGTATAAAGATAGGGATGAATATAGGGAATGAACTTGAACTTTGTATCTAAATCTAATCTGAGAACATACAATATCGAGTACAGTAGTCAAAAGGGACAAAAAGATGCCTTTTTATCTGCTACTTGTATGGCTTTCAGGTTGGCTTCCAATCAGGCTATGCTACTTAGTCCTCTCTAAAGAGACAACAAGCACAAAATGAAGATTTTGATGGAAAATATGTTTTTCTATGTTGATTGTACAGTTCATAAGCTTGCTGACAGATTCTGTTTAAAGGTCTGGCTAATACTAGATAAGTGCCAGTATCCAGAATCCAGATGGATTTGTGGTAGGATTTAGAATGTGTTTTAAGTGGGTTTACCCAATATTTTGTTATATGTTATTCCACAGAACTTCAGAGTTGTCAAGGGCTTGTCAGTAATGTCTATTTGAATAACAGCACAAATACCAGGCTTTATTACATAAAGTCTTTCTTCTTTTTCTTTTCAGAAATATATTTTAAGAATGGAAAGCTAAGGAGTTTTCATGATGCTAGTTACCTTGGCTGGGTTATTATAGGGAATGTTAATTGGAAAGACTGTCTTCAAATGTAATGGGCAGATTTAAGAAAAGAGTAAAAAAGAATAAAGAAATAATAAAGACAAGACATAAAACACCTTCCATATCATAGATACATTGAGAGGTGGGACTTCTGTGAGTGACCTTTGAAGTTCCAAACCCTTGCTCAAAGCAGAGTTGATTAGAGTAAATTGTGCAGGTCTTCGTTCAGTTAGGCTTTGAGTATTTCCAAAGACAGAGACTCCATAGACATGGCTTGCACTCTCTGGACAATTCATTCCAGTATTAGACCACCCTCACAGTTAATCAAGCCTTATTTTTAAGTGGAATTTTATTTTTTCCAATTTGTGCCCACTGCATTTCATGGTGATACCACAGGTTGGCCCTCTGGGAAGAATTAGCTTGCCATCTCACTTACAGGCTCACTCAGAACTCTGCAATGGACAGTAGGCATGGTAGTGATGTATTCATTTTGTATCTTATCTAGGCATGACTGTTTTTACAATCTTATTACATAAAAATAAGTCTCTGAAGTGACATCTTTTTGTTTAAAATATGAAAATGATTATTATTAACAATGAAATTAGCATTTCAACATGGCTGCACGGATGCTTTATTTTCATTAACAAATTTTAACATTATCATATCTCTCTTTTTCTAAAGAAGGTTTTCTAGATTAAACTAAATTTCCTTAAACTCAGAGACAATATTCAGTTAAGTCCCCCCTATTTGTTGTTGTTGTTGTTGTTGTTTTAAAACAGTCTTTTAAAACAACAACAAGCAAACAAACCTATCTAATCCAACTATTCAGCTATCTAACTTGTACTCAAAAATAAGAGCATTTTAGAAGATGGACTGAAAACCACAGCTTGGAAGGATGATTCATAATTAAGCCAGGTAAACTGGAAGAGCTAAAACTTTTAATTAGGTTACTGATAGATTGGGGTAGGGGGGTGGTGGTAATAGATAAACTTTCAGGCACACAAGTCCTTAGGCTCAAAAACATAGGAAGTATGGACTTTAGCCCATTATGGCTCAGGTTTTTTCCTTTTGCTTGACCTGTTTGTTTTGACTAAGAACAGCTGTTTAACAAAATTCATCATGAATAAATGACTATCAGGTAAAAAGTATTGTAAAATATTAACATAAATTGATAAATTAGTGAAGCTAACTACATGTTAAGAACTTGATTGGTTTATGTTAAAGACAAATTAGCTCTTTCTTAATCTCCTAAACCTGTTAACAAAGCTTTTAGCCAGTATGCTATCATATACTTTTGCTATCTTCAACTCTGTCAAGGGAATTAGATTGACTGTGATCTGCTGTGTGCCTTAAGGCAAACCTCAAATACTTCAAGGTTCATTAAGTAAGAAATTTAAACCACTAAAACATAGAACAGCAGTATGTACAGTCATGGGCTTATTTTATTTTCAGAATTAAAAGTTCTGCTAGTGGGAAAAAAAAAAATCTTGAAAAGCTTCAATCCTGCAATTAGCATCATGCAGGCAGGCTTCTGCATGAGCAGATCTTATTGCTGGTTTGGGAACAAATACTCCAGAGCTGCCAATGCTTCAGCACTAACTTAACTTGACCACCATGAGTGGGTTTACTGAAGTTAATGGCACTTTTCACGATAATAACAGTTAAGCACGTGTTTGTGTATATCAAGGATCAAAGTTTCAGTTTTTTAATTTCAAAACAAATGAATGAATTACTTCATACTTATTCTATAAATATGTAAACAAGATTTTAAAACTAGTTTTCTACCTTCACTATTTTTCGGAAGTATCTTCTGCTTTGAAAACCTCTCCACCGCTTCTGTATACAAATCACCATTTTGTTCAGATGTCTAAAATGAAATATATTAAAAAGAGATAGTTTTGAAACATTAAAATGCAACTGTAAATACATAATTTTCTATTATTAAAAATAATGTATACTGTATTATCCATACTTGGACACAGGATATAATATCCTGCATTACCCATATCCAAGTTGGATGGGGCCTTGAGCAGCCTGGTATACGCGGAGGTGTCCCTGCCCATGGCAGGGGGGTTGGAATTAGATGATCTTTAAGGCCCCTTCCAACCCAAACCATTCCGTGATGCTATAATTTTATGATACTTGAAACAGAAGGTCACAGCAAACATACTTCACACCTACAGATGTGTATATATGCTTGTATATATATATGCACACATACACACTTCTGACCTAATATTTATACACATACATTGTTGTTGGAAAAACTTTCTTCTATATTATTAAAAAAAGATTTATGGAATAGCTGTAAGAATGTGATTTACAAGATAGATGATTTTAGGAACTCTTTTAAGCAATTTATCTGACCAATTCAAAATCCATATGGGGAAGAATTCATACCACCTAACTATGAACATCTAATTTAGAAGCCTTGTAGTACAGCAAGAGTCACTCAGTGGAGGCAGGCCTTTCCAGCAGGTGATTAAAAGCAGCCAAATGTGAGGGTAATTCAGAACACTCGCAAATGACTGTATTGAAATTGTGCTCCTAAATCCATCCATCTTTGGAAAGAGAACATTCATCTTTGGAAAGAGGACTGTGAGCAGGAGCACTGTACACGGTGGCAGAGAAAATCATCTTCTACACTCAGTGATTTACTTTTTCTTATATGCTCCTTATGACTATGTTGTTCTTCGTATGTTACAAAAGTCAGGTATGTCGTTAATAAATATAGATATGTGTTTGGAAGAGCAAAGTTCATATCAAATAGATTGGCGAAGACACTTGGGATTTCACTTTCTTCTACAGCATGCTGTTGTTACTCATGTGCTGGAAACAGAAGGGCATTCCTTAGTCTTCTCTGTCTTTGTAGGGGCTTTTGACATGGATAGCATAGCTGATATTCCTTGGAGGGCTAAAATACCATATTTGTTTGCCTTCTGAACACATGCACGTGATGGCTGCATCCTGTGACAACACACTTGAAGCAGCAATGGACAATGGATTACCAGTGTTTCTTTTTCAAACAAGTGCACATGTAGTCTGTACCCATTGGTCTTTCAGTGATTAATGTTTTTTAGCCTAATAATTCATTAGGCTCAATACAATATATCTGGGTGATACAGAATGGCTTGTGACAAGCATGAGGTCAAACTAGAAGATACAACAATCCTTATCCTTCACAGTCTTAAGTTTAATGAAGATAAGGAAATTCAAGGAAATGAGTTTGACCAATTGGGCTTATGACCAAAAATGAAGAAGGGTCTTCTGGGTGGAGGGACCAACTACACTGCTTCCAAAAATATGTTGTATATGGCAATTTAAAGAAAGAGTGATTGTTTTTTTTTTCTTTGTTTTGTAAGTGGAGAAAAATATGTAAAGAAAGATCTTTAAATACGACTTGTTCAAGCTGAGCTGTGGAAGTTAATTTTCTACAGCAAGAATCCTGTTACCATACACTTACTAGGCAATTTTTGTCTAAGGTCCACAGTAAGAGAGATAAGAAAAGTCTATGTAAACAGCTTAACTGAAGAACGTTATTTTCTCCAGTCATGTCAGCATCTCTCAGACAATACTGTCTATTAGTATCTATTAGCATAGCGTTGGTGGGACTGCCAATTATATTCTAAGAGTTTGACTTATGAAGTGGTATCAAAATAAGTACTTGTTTTCTCATTGAAGTTATTCATGGATAATAAGAGAGTGTCAAAGGTGCCCTGCCGTGTATTCCTCATAAATAGACAGGGGAGGGTCAGGCTGGGGGGGTAGGAAAAGATTCTTCGCCTAGAGGGTGGTCAGGCACTGAAACAGGCTCCCTGGGGAAGATGTCACGGCACCGAGCCTGGCAGAGTTCAGGAAGCATTTGGACAATGCTCACAGACATAGGGTTTGATTTCTGGGGGTCCTGTTTGGAGCCAGGAGTGAGGCACAGTAATTCTTATGGGTCCCTTCCAACTTGGGATATTTTATGATTCTATATTGAAGACGGACTGTTTCTTTGCTACTTATTAGCTGCTTACTAGCATCTTGCCATTTTAATTGCATATAGCTATGAAAATCAAAAATAATTGTTTTTTACAGTGGCCCAGCATATGCTTCATTCAATTTAAAAGCAGAATAAATGATAGACTGTTTTTTTTTGTTGTTGTTGTTTTTCAAAATTTTCTCATTTTATTAAAATCAAATAATACCATGAGAAATTTTGGAACTAAATTCAAGTACAAAATACAGATTAAAATAAGCCTAATATACTACCTCAGATAGGCTCGGACTCTGCATCCTCGAAACCAGCTCTGAATTTTGACAGCAGCTTTGTACTTTATTTTTCTGTCTTCATCTACACATCTGAAAACATGAAAAGTAGTAGTTACAGTAATCATAGAAAATATAAAAAGTAGTAATACCTATCAGCATGATAATTTAGTACCAAAACAGAAAAAAAAGTCCTTTTAAAATATTTCTTACTGTTGAAGCTTGTGATGTTTTTCCCTGGATTTTTCACCTACAGTTAAAATTTTAATTCTATGAAGTTTAATAATATTGCATAACAATATAATTTAGGTTAGTTGTATAGTGTGAATATAAAAAAGTTAAGTCCCCTACAGAGGACTGGAGACTTGATAGCCTGTAATCAATTTTAAAAATTTAAAAATGAGTACAGAAAGAAGGACTAAAAAAGATTGCTAAATAAATACTAAATTTATAAACTTTATTGGGATTAGACAGTAATGGAAAAATGCAACAGATTGCTTCAGAACAATACATGAATGAACCCAAACCATGCTACCTACTACTACAGAACTAAAATATTTTTTAAAAGATATGAAAACTAAATATGACTGTAAGCTACTGCAACACTAAGGTATCACAACCTACAGGTGATATAATGTTTGGAAGAGTGTAATTCTTATTCCCATACAATACTGAATACGCATGTCAGCAAATTATGTTCTTCTGTTGTAGGTGAAAAATCTGGATAATTCTTTAATTAGGTCTGATTTATAACAAAAACTCAACAGCTATGTATAAAATTGGATATCCCTGGGAATATTAAGTAACTTAACTACAGTCAATATTATCATAATAAATATCAATTCAATCAATAAGAAGTGTTTATTAAGGGTAAGAACTAGTTTTAAAACATTGTTTTACAAACAACACTTTTATTTTTATATTACTTGAAGAGTAATATTCTTCATCAGTATATCAAAATATCTGGTATATCAGAAGGGAATTTAAAGAAGATAAATATGGAAAAGAGGAAGAGATGAATGAAGAAAAGTGAGAGACGAATGTAAGGGGAAAATACAAGTTAGAACAATGAAAGCATATGAAAGAAATTAGATGTAGAAATTTGCAAATTTCAGAAGGCCTGGAATGGCAGAATATGGAATCTAAATGTGGCTTAAAAGGAAGAAGAAGCCAGGAATTAGAAACAAATGTTATTAGTAATTTGGAGAGATTCCAAAGCGATAATCATGGGGATCTTTTACACAGAATTATAGTAGTCAGTGCAACAGTTAATTGAGTCTTGACAGGACTTTGTGCACCGGGAATTCAAAGACATGGATTTTGGAGATAATGTAAAAATGAAACTGGCAGATTATTGGTGTGTGCTGCAGGCAGGCAAGGAGGGAACAAAATGAACCAAAAGAATTAGAAAACATGCTGAGATTGCATGATCGATTAATACAGATGCCAGAAGAACTGATGAAGTAGAAATGATGCAGAGAAAGATAAAGAATTTGTTTTTAAGTTACATGAGAAGAAAGGTTATCTATAAAGAGATACTAGTAAGGCAGCTGAAGATGCAAGATAGATGGAGATGGAGAATTAATGACTTCAAGGAAATCTTCAAGAACTATTAGTTGCCAAAGACTGGTGTTGAATGAGGAAGTACAAAGTAAAGGCACACGCAGAAGCAGAGAAAGAAGCACAAGTGAAAGGACCTCATCCTCATCAAGTTAGAAAGTAATTCTGTGAGATAGTCTTGCTTGTCTTCTTTCCATGGCTATTAGGAGAACAGTAATTGTGACAAAGCAAAAAGGCACATAAGGAAAACTGTGAATCTAAACGAGACTAATGAAGAGATTTTTCAGAGAATTAAAGAAGAAATCATGACTATGATGAGTTTCAGTGCCAAGGGGTAGAAACCAGCTATGAGATCATCTCTAGCTTTATTTATTTGTTGTTTGTTTGTTAGTTTTTCCAAATGTCAGAGTCAAGTTTATGAACTTAAAATTTTATCTTAATATTTTATATTTTTTATATTTTTATCCTATTTTTTGTTAGCAACATGTTTACCAAATAGTTAAATTTCTTGCGCCTGCCACAGAATAACAATTAGGCTACTATTAATTAGTTTTCTTATCTAGCTAATATTAGTGAGTTCTTGCTGTTGTTTCAACATTAACTGCCTTGGAAAACACTAACAAAAGCAATTTTTATCTGATAAATTAGTATTATCTTCATTATATGTCATGAAAAACTAAACACCAATTTAATACCAGAGATCAAGAAGCGTTAGCTCGGCTGCTATTATAGCAGCTGGTGCAGCATGTGCCTCCACATCACGTTACAGAAGCACCCATTTTTCTCATCATCTGACATACATCAGACATGTTCCAGAACCTAGAAACTGTGGAAAAGAGATCTTCTTTTTTACACAGGAACACAAAACAAGTCAATATTAAAGCTGACATATACACTAGAGGGCTTTCTTGCTATTTTCTTGTCTAGCTTCCTAGACTTCATAGGAAGCAGCCACTTCCAGAAATGAGTTTGATGAAAAACTTATGAGCATATTTGAAAAACAATATGAACATATTTGGCCCTGGCCAAGCAGCCACAATCACAGCCTGGAAATAAATGTGGGA